>NC_052312.1:47586186-47681186 GCF_016432855.1 Salvelinus namaycush | reverse complement strand
TTGGGCTGCATTTGACCCCGAACCTCGAGGCTACAGTAGTGACAAACAAGATAATGGGCACAAGTGGTCCTGTTACCGCTTAGAATGGTCCTGTTACCTCTTATGGTGGTCCTGTTACCTATTATAGTGATCCTGTTACCTCGTATAATGGTAATGTTACCTCTTATAGGGATCCTGTTATCTCTTATTGTGGGTATGTCACCTCTTATAATGGTCCTGGTACCTCTTATAATGGTCCTGTTACCTCTTATAGTGGTCCTGCTACCTCTTATAGTGATCATGTTACCTCTTATGGTGGTCCTGTTACCTCTTATAGTGATCCTGTTACCTCTTATAGTGGTCCTGCTACCTCTTATAGTGATCATGTTACCTCTTATGGTGGTCCTGTTACCTCTTATAGTGATCCTGTTACCTCTTATAATGGTCCTGTTACCTCTTATAGTGGCCCTGTTACCTCTTATAGTGATCCTGTTACCTCTTATAGTGATCCTGTTACCTCTTATGGTGGTCCTGCTACCTCTTATGGTGGTCCTGCTACCTCTTATAGTGGTCCTGTTACCTCTTATAGTGATCCTGTTACCTCTTATAGTGATCCTGTTACCTCTTATAGTGATCCTGTTACCTCTTATGGTGGTCCTGCTACCTCTTATAGTGGTCCTGTTACCTGTTATGGTGGTCCTGTTACCTCTTATAGTGATCCTGTTACCTCTTATGGTGGTCCTGCCACCTCTTATAGTGATCCTGCTACCTCTTATAGTGGTTCTGTTACCTCTTATGGTGGTCCTGCTACCTCTTATAGTGGTCCTGTTACCTCTTATGGTGGTCCTGCTACCTCTTATAGGGATCCTGTTACCTCTTATGGTGGTCCTGCTACCTCTTATAGGGATCCTGTTACCTCTTATGGTGGTCCTGCTACCTCTTATAGTGGTCATGTTACCTCTTATGGTGGTCCTGCTACCTCTTATAGTGGTCCTGTTACCTCTTATGGTGATCCTGTTACCTCTTATGGTGGTCCTGCTACCTCTTATAGTGATCCTGTTACCTCTTATGGTGGTCCTGCTACCTCTTATAGTGATCCTGTTACCTCTTATAGTGATCCTGTTACCTCTTATGGTGGTCCTGCTACCTCTTATAGTGGTCCTGTTATCTCTTATAGTGGTCCTGTTACCTCTTATGGTGGTCCTGCTACCTCTTATAGTGGTTCTGTTACCTCTTATGGTGGTCCTGCTACCTCTTATAGTGGTCCTGTTACCTCTTATGGTGGTCCTGCTACCTCTTATAGTGGTCCTGTTACCTCTTATGGTGGTCCTGTTACCTCTTATGGTGGTCCTGCTACCTCTTATGGTGGTCCTGTTACCTCTTATGGTGGTACTGCTACCTCTTATGGTGGTCCTGCTACCTCTTATGGTGGTCCTGCTACCTCTTATAGTGGTCCTGTTACCTCTTATGGTGGTCCTGCTACCTCTTATAGTGATCCTGTTACCTCTTATGGTGGTCCTGTTACCTCTTATAGTGATCCTGTTACCTCTTATAGTGGTCCTGCTACCTCTTATAGTGATCCTGTTACCTCTTATGGTGGTCCTGCTACCTCTTATGGTGGTCCTGTTACCTCTTATGGTGGTCCTGCTACCTCTTATAATGGTCCTGTTACCTCTTATAGTGATCCTGCTACCTCTTATAGTGATCCTGTTACCTCTTATGGTGGTCCTGTTACCTCTTATAGTGGTCCTGTTACCTCTTATGGTGATCCTGCTACCTCTTATGGTGGTCCTGTTACCTCTTATGGTGGTCCTGCTACCTCTTATGGTGGTCCTGTTACCTCTTATAGTGGCCCTGTTACCTCTTATGGTGGTCCTGTTACCTCTTATGGTGGTCCTGCTACCTCTTATGGTGGTCCTGCTACCTCTTATGGTGGTCCTGTTACCTCTTATGGTGGTCCTGCTACCTCTTATGGTGGTCCTGTTACCTCTTATGGTGGTCCTGCTACCTCTTATGGTGGTCCTGCTACCTCTTATGGTGGTCCTGCTACCTCTTATGGTGGTCCTGCTACCTCTTATGGTGGTCCTGTTACCTCTTATAGTGGCCCTGTTACCTCTTATAGTGGTCCTGCTACCTCTTATGGTGGTCCTGCTACCTCTTATGGTGGTCCTGCTACCTCTTATGGTGGTCCTGTTACCTCTTATAGTGGCCCTGTTACCTCTTATGGTGGTCCTGTTACCTCTTATGGTGGTCCTGCTACCTCTTATGGTGGTCCTGCTATCTCTTATGGTGGTCCTGCTACCTCTTATAGTGATCCTGTTACCTCTTATGGTGGTCCTGCTACCTCTTATAGTGATCCTGTTACCTCTTATGGTGGTCCTGTTACCTCTTATAGTGATCCTGTTACCTCTTATAGTGATCCTGTTACCTCTTATGGTGATCCTGCTACCTCTTATGGTGGTCCTGTTACCTCTTATGGTGGTCCTGCTACCTCTTATGGTGGTCCTGTTACCTCTTATAGTGGCCCTGTTACCTCTTATGGTGGTCCTGTTACCTCTTATGGTGGTCCTGCTACCTCTTATGGTGGTCCTGCTACCTCTTATGGTGGTCCTGTTACCTCTTATGGTGGTCCTGCTACCTCTTATGGTGGTCCTGTTACCTCTTATGGTGGTCCTGCTACCTCTTATGGTGGTCCTGCTACCTCTTATGGTGGTCCTGCTACCTCTTATGGTGGTCCTGCTACCTCTTATGGTGGTCCTGTTACCTCTTATAGTGGCCCTGTTACCTCTTATAGTGGTCCTGCTACCTCTTATGGTGGTCCTGCTATCTCTTATGGTGGTCCTGCTACCTCTTATAGTGATCCTGTTACCTCTTATGGTGGTCCTGCTACCTCTTATAGTGATCCTGTTACCTCTTATGGTGGTCCTGTTACCTCTTATAGTGATCCTGTTACCTCTTATAGTGATCCTGTTACCTCTTATGGTGATCCTGCTACCTCTTATAGTGATCCTGTTACCTCTTATGGTGGTCCTGTTACCTCTTATAGTGATCCTGTTACCTCTTATAGTGATCCTGTTACCTCTTATGGTGATCCTGCTACCTCTTATAGTGATCCTGTTACCTCTTATGGTGGGCCTGATACCTCTTATGGTGGTCCTGTTACCTCTTATAGTGGTCCTGTTACCTCTTATGGTGGGCCTGATACCTCTTATGGTGGTCCTGTTACCTCTTATAGTGGTCCTGCTACCTCTTATAGTGGTCCTGTTACCTGTTATGGTGATCCTGCTACCTCTTATAGTGATCCTGTTACCTCTTATGGTGGTCCTGCTACCTCTTATGGTGGGCCTGATACCTCTTTTAGCCTTTTTCCTTGAATGTTTTTTCTGTGATCTCTTCATCCCTCTGTTATGTTCACGGCGTACTCGCATGGTACTAGAGATGATTGGATGCAGGACTGTCCCCCATGCTGTAGCAGTACAGCCTCAGAATCCCCTGCGTGAGAGGCCTCACACGCACAACCACATACACACACACAGACACCAGGCAGCAGGTCCACACAACAGATCCACACAGTCCCTCTGGGCCTTCTGCTAGTTCAAAGGTATGGCTGTTAAATGATCTTAGAGAGGCAGGGCTCTCCAATGCCACTGGCTTGTTGTTTCACGCCATAAAAGAACAAAAGAAACAGGGGCCAAGGCCATACTCAGGGTACAGCACACACACACACTTACGCATGAACACACACACACACACACTTACGCATGAACACACACACACACACATTGTTGGTTAAGGGCTTGTAAGTACACCTGTTGTATTCGGCGCATGTGATAAATATAATTTGATTTGATTTGACACACTTAGGTCAAGTGCATCTTGTCTTTCACCTTTCCCTCGAACTCTCTCCGTTTGTCTCGTTAGCTGTTTTCCACCATCTTTCAGTTCATCACCCTTGCTTCAGGTTCCCTCCTGTGTCCTTTATTATCTCTCTCTCTCAATCCCTTCTTTTCAAATCCCCTCCATTTTCCACTCTATCCTCTTGCTCTTTCTGCGTCCCAAATGGCATCTCTATTCCATATATAGTGCACTACTTTTACCCAGAGTCCTATGGGTGGCCTATGGTCCCTGGTCAGAAGTAGTCCACTATATAGGGAATAGGATGCAATTTGGGATAAAGCCTCATTCTGGGCATTCCTCTCATTAGTCACTACCACTCTTTCCTCCCCTTTCCCTCCCTCCTGGAATCTCTCTGTACTCCCTTCATGTACGTCTCTTTACCCTGCTCTCTCTCTACCCTCTCAGCCTTCTCCTTTCTCTCTCCCCATGTCCCCCTCTCTCCCTCCGTCTCTCGGAAGATGTTTTGATGAGACAGACGTGAGGGGGTTCAGTCCACACACCTGGCACTGAGACCACCACTGATTATCTCTACCACACACAGAGGTCACCCCAGACCCCCTTCATTCCCCCCTCTCCCCTGTCCCGGCCTCTGTCTGGGCTTTGCACCGGGGAGGAACATCTGTGAAACCACAACACCGGCCTCATTAGCAATCAGCAGGGCCTAGGACAGCTAGCCGACAGCCCGCACACCGCTAATGTGGAGCAGGGAGAGAGGAGAAGAGGAGAGGGGAGAAGAGGAGAGGGTAGAGGAGGAGGAGAGGAGGAGAGGAGAGGAGAGGGTAGAGAAGGAGGGAGAAGAGGAGAGGGTAGAGGAGGAGAGGGTAGAGGAGGAGAGGGTAGAGGAGAAGAGGAGGAGAGCAGAGTGTAGAGGAGGAGGAGAGGGGAGTGTAGAGGAGGAAGAGAGGGGAGTGTAGAGGAGGAAGAGAGGGGAGTCTAGAGGAGGAGGGGAGGGGAGAGGAGGAGTGGGAATGGTAGAGGAGGGTAGAGGAGGAGAGGGAAGGAAAGAGGAGGAGAGGGAAGGAAAGAGGAGGCGATGGGAGGGTAGAGGAGGAGAGGGGAGGGTAGAGGAGGAGAGGGGAGGGTAGAGGAAGAGGGGAGGGTAGGGTAGAGGAAGAGAGTGGAGGGGAGGGTAGAGGAGGGTAGAGGAGGATAGGGGAGGGTAGAGGAGGAGAAGGAAGGAAAGGTGAGGGTAGAGGAAGAGAGGGGGGGTAGAGGAGGGTAGAGGAAGAGAGTGGAGGGTAGAGGAAGAGAGTGGAGGGGAGAGGAGGAGAGGGGAGGGTAGAGGAAGAGAGGGGAGGGTAGAGGAGGGGAGGGTAGAGGAAGAGGGTGGAGGGTAGAGGAAGAGAGTGGAGGGTAGAGGAGGAGAGGGGAGGGTAGAGGAGGGGAGGGTAGAGGAGGGGAGGGTAGAGGAAGAGGGTGGAGGGTAGAGGAAGAGAGTGGAGGGTAGAGGAAGAGAGGGGAGGGTAGAGGAGGGGAGGGTAGAGGAAGAGGGTGGAGGGTAGAGGAAGAGAGTGGAGGGTAGAGGAAGAGAGGGGAGGGTAGAGGAGGGGAGGGTAGAGGAAGAGGGTGGAGGGTAGAGGAAGAGAGTGGAGGGTAGAGGAAGAGAGGGGAGGGTAGAGGAGGGGAGGGTAGAGGAAGAGAGTGGAGGGTAGAGGAAGAGAGTGGAGGGTAGAGGAAGAGAGGGGAGGGTAGAGGAAGAGGAGAGGAGAGGGTAGAGGAGGAGAGGGGAGAGGAAGAGAGAAGAGAGGAGAGGAGAGGGTAGACGAGGAGAGGGTAGGTAGAGGAGTAGAGGAGAGGGGAGAGGGGAGTGGAGGGTGGCGTGAGTCAGGAGAGATCTGCGTTACCTTGTGATTCAGGCCTTACACACATTAACACTCCCTAACTAGCAAACACAATTCTGGGATTTCCTGCCCTTCGGGCTCCTGGGTAATGGACCTGGTAGCATATAGAAGGTAAATGGCGGTCAGAGAGGACTTGACTGGAGCAAAGTGCACTGGACTATTACACCATACTAAAGTTGCGTCTCAAATGGCACCCTAGTCCCTATATAGTACACTACTTTTGGCCAGAGCCCTGGTTAAATGTAGTGCACTACATGGGGAATAGGGTACCATTTGAGACACACAGACAAGCCTGTTTTAATGGATTTGATGAGAGGAAAGCCCATTCTCTATGTCCTGGATATGGGTCGCTGTCTCTTTGCCTTTGGCCTGTGTTTATGTATTCTAGTGAGTAATGCCACACATGCTGTTAGAAGAGTTAGTATTGTATGATGGAGTCATACAGGGGTAGGGGTCCTACAAGCATCCATTGTCATTATTGTCCCTTTATTTCAATGTACTCATGTCAGTTGGATCCTTTTTAAAACATGTCTGTGCGGCTTATGTAAAACACTATCAAATATAACATGGATCTCATTACCATATTCTATATGCAGTGTTTACTCCCGGGCAGTTCCTTGTAAAGGATTTGTTTTTAGTACACAATTATCTCATTTGCTAAAATACTGAGGGTTGGAGCATAACCCAGAGACTTAGTTGTGACATCCCCCACGGACTGGACATCTCGTCCAACTGGGCCCTTTCGCTCCCTGACAGCGTGTACAGTGCATTGTGGCAGCGCTCGATCTGTACTTTCCCTTTTGGTCATGGTAAATGGAGTGTGAAAGTGGATGTTGTGCTGAGAGGGGAGCCTGCTTTTTTGGGACTGCCTGGCCCTGTCTCTCTGTGTGTGTGTGTGTGTGTGTGTGTGTGTGTGTGTGTGTGTGTGTGTGTGTGTGTGTGTGTGTGTGTGTGTGTGTGCGTGTGCGTGTGCGTGTGTGCGTCCAGCCTACCTAGTTCACAGGCGAGCGGGAGAAAGGGTAACGGTGACTGTGAACGTGGGCGAAGCTGTAACCAATCAGTTCTTGGGTTTCTCACAGTACGAGGGCAAATGTCTCTGACCCAGTGGCAGTACAGAGAATATGGTGAACATTGTGAATTTCTTCTGCAAAGTGGAATTTCTGATTTGGTCTGGTCACGTCTGTCCAGGGTGTTTCTCTTCTCTACTTTACACAGCTTTACACTGCCTGTGTCTGGTCCTCTGCACGCACAGTGTCCTAATGTATGGTGCTCTCTACCAGTGTCCTAATATAAGGTGCTCTCTACCACAGTGTCCTAATATAAGGTGCTCTCTACCACA
The DNA here is from genome assembly GCF_016432855.1 of Salvelinus namaycush. Taxonomy (NCBI): domain Eukaryota; kingdom Metazoa; phylum Chordata; class Actinopteri; order Salmoniformes; family Salmonidae; genus Salvelinus; species Salvelinus namaycush. The sequence continues at coordinate 47,674,130 of NC_052312.1, read as the reverse complement.
GTGTCCTAATATAAGGTGCTCTCTACCACAGTGTCCTAATATAAGGTGCTCTCTACCAGTGTCCTAATATAAGGTGCTCTCTACCAGTGTCCTAATATAAGGTGCTCTCTACCACAGTGTCCTAATATAAGGTGCTCTCTACCAGTGTCCTAATGTAAGGTGCTCTCTACCACAGTGTCCTAATATAAGGGGCTCTCTACCACAGTGTCCTAATATAAGGTGCTCTCTACCACAGTGTCCTAATATAAGGTGCTCTCTACCACAGTGTCCTAATATAAGGTGCTCTCTACCACAGTGTCCTAATATAAGGTGCTCTCTACCACAGTGTCCTAATGTAAGGTGCTCTCTACCACAGTGTCCTAATATAAGGTGCTCTCTACCACAGTGTCCTAATATAAGGTGCTCTCTACCACAGTGTCCTAATATAAGGTGCTCTCTACCACAGTGTCCTAATGTAAGGTGCTCTCTACCACAGTGTCCTAATGTAAGGTGCTCTCTACCACAGTGTCCTAATGTAAGGTGCTCTCTACCACAGTGTCCTAATGTAAGGTGCTCTCTACCACAGTGTCCTAATATAAGGTGCTCTCTACCACAGTGTCCTAATGTAAGGTGCTCTCTGCTACAGTGTCCTAATGTAAGGGTGCTCTCTACCACAGTGCAAATATACTTCTCTTTTGTACAACTCATTTCCGTCTCCACACCGGGCCTTAATAGCGTTGCCGTTAAAGAGTGTTAAGTTTGCCCATAAAGTGTGTTAACTCTGCCATTAATGACTGTTAACATGAACTACTGCCCCTCAGCTTTGCCCCTGGAGACCAGAACTGAATTTTCCCCCTCCTTCTCCTTCTCTCTCTTCTTCTCCCCTCCTCTCTCCCATTCTCCTCCTTCTTCTGTCTCTTCTCCCCTCCTTCTCTCTCTCTCCTTCTCCTCTTCCTCCTCCTCCTCGTCCTCTCTCTCTCTCTTCTCCTCCTCATTCTCCCACTCCTTCTCCCTCTCCTCCTCTCCTCCCTCTCCCTGCTCTCCCTCCTTCTGGCTCTCCTTCTCCCCCTCTCCTTCTCTCTCTCTCTTTCTCCCCCTCTCCTTCTCTCTCTCCTTCTCTATCTCCTCCTCCTTCTCTCTCTCCTTCTCCTTCTCCTCCTCCTTCTCCCCATCCTTCTCCCCCTCCTCCTTCTCCCTCTTCCCCTCTCCTTCTCTCCTTCCTCTCCCTCTCCTTCTCTCCCTCTTTTTCCCCTCATTCTGCCTCTAACAAACCTCTGGTATTTATGCTCTGCCTAGTTGTTCTCACAGGGTAGTCTCCTGACACGAATTGCACTTAGCTTATTTACTGGCCAACTTGTGTTGTGAAAGCTCCTATGTTTTTACAGCCCAATCCTTGATGCGTCTTGTGAGACCGTTTGAGAGTCTGAGTTTAATTTCTTCCCAGTACTGTTACTGTTGAAGTTTGTCGACCGGCCAAGGGGCGGCCATTGCTGGGCCCACGCTCATGAGAAACGACCTCTGTGCACTGCTTTGTGCTCCCGGATGAAGGAACAAGTTCCTCTCTATTCACTGTTGATGAATAGAAATGGCTCTATAGACTCATATTTGTCAGTGTAATCTCCTTAATAGCGTAATTGCCTTGCCCACATGGTAAATAAGTAGGATGTTTTGAAACACAGGGAATCTTTGTGTTTTTCTTTCGTTTATGTATCTACACCCATGATAGGTTCACACTCGGTTCACGGCAGCCATTAACCTCCGGGGGCGATGTGTGATGGTCCTTGACGCTAAGAAGAATGGGCAAACAAATATTCTTTCATAATCTGTTAATGAGCTGGAAGGAGTGGTGGCCATCTTGGAAGGGGAGTGTCATTACTTGTGTTATGACAGAGGGACAAGAGACTCATTGTGTCCAACCACAGCCTTTATGTGAGAGGGGTCACTCGCCAACGGCTGTCGGACCAAAGTCTATGGTGTGCTTTATGTCTGGCACCGAACATTCCTCTCTCTCCCACCTAATATCACTTGTGTATTCTTCACTGTATTTATCTGTTCAGACTCGGATAGCAAGAGACAGAGGCTTTTGTGTTCAGCGGAGCTGTGCGTCTGACGCGAAAGAGACACCTTAAAGTGATTTACCAAGGTTTTCCGCCTGTATAGATGAACAAAGGAGACAGTTGGCTTTCAAAAGATGCTTCCCACCTTTTCCCCGCAGTAGAAAAAGAGAAGTGGGTTGAGGTAAATCTGGGCACTGAGCAGTGCTAACGGCGCCTGGCGCGTACCTCTGCTCTTCATTTAAAGAAGATGTGGACGGGAGGTTTAACGGTCGCTGTATTGGAAGCAGATACAGGCACCTAATTCAGGTTTTAAAGACTAGTAGGCCCGCATCTGGCTCCTCCTTCATCCTCTGAGGGAACAGCTGAGGGAGGAGAGAAGAGGGGGATGGAGGGGGGGGGGGGAGTTGTTGTACTGGCGCAGCACGGCCTTCAGCGCGTTTAAGCAACTTAATATTTTCAGTAATCTGGAGTCAAGACATTTTAAATAGAACCACATTGTTTAGTGTGTACGAACGCAATCATTGGGGTGGTGGGAGGGTCTGTTCCCCCATCTCGCCCCTTTGATCTGGGCTTGTCCACTAACTCCTATCCAGTGGGATGTGCACAGAAGCAGAGCTATAATGGAGGACAGCCTGGGAGTGGGCTGTTAAACATCGCCCCTCTTCCTTGTCGGCGGATAGGCGCTCGCTGATATTAAATTCTGTGCGCTTGACAGGGGCCATTAGTCTTGGGGAGGAGGCTTGAGTTACGGCGTTTAGGGTGAAAAGATCCTCTGGCGCTGAGGTTTGGGGGGGGAAGTATATATGTGTTGCACAATAGCTTCAACCGCTGGAGAGACGGGAAGTTGCTGCCGGGAGACGGTGGTGTGTGGGAAAGATGGAAGGCTTGTCAGCCAGCCTGTCTCTGATGCAGCAACATGGTCAGACAGTTTTAGTGAAATCTAATCTGAAATATCCGTTTCAGATGGATTTACACGGGATTCATTCTGTTGAAACATTCCCCATATTTCTGTGCACTAGAATCAATTATCAACGTAGGCATATGGTATCAGTCACAGTACACAACATGTAAGCTGTTGAAATAAGCTGAGGATGTGCTCTCCCGCTCACTCCATGAGCTTGACACTCTCTCCGAAGCACTGTTTAGGAGAAACTGTCATCTTATTTACACCGAGCTATTTGTATCAATCAAGAGGGGAAACACAACGCGCTGAAGGTCCGGCCTGAGTCACGGCCCACGCTCCACGCTGCTGAAAGCCGTGCCGACCGGGCCAAAGGATCAGTGTGTTTGCTGACTGTGCTGTAAAACAGGATGTTTGGGTTCACTCCACCAGCTTGCTGCTCTGCAGATGTGTTGAAAGAGCAGGGTGTCCGGCTCTTCCCCCCGCCAGCCAATCCCACGCCTCCTTCTACCGGAGAGAGGGCCTCTGGGTAAAAAGAGTGTCCTCTCCCACGGACTAACGAGCCCTATGTTGATCACAAACATCTGGCCATCCCAGCAGTGGTATAGTAAGAAGAGGAAAATCACATGCTTCCAACTTTGGCTGTCCAAATCCCCTCTGCTCCGTCGGCTTCTCTATGACCTGAACAGGGGTTTGGAGTGTTGGGAAAAAGTTAGAGAGACGCACTATCAAATGATTGTGACTGCTTATCCAGATATCAGTCTGGACAATGTGGAGGCCTACTGAATGTGTTCCAAAGCTTCTTGATCAAAATGTCACACTTGGCCCTTTACTTCTACTGCCTTAGGTTTCTTATTCCAGGTGAGGGAGATGAAGCCAGTTTGATGGTTTACGGTAGTGTGGCTGATGAGAAGAACAGATAGGTGAGAGAGAGTGGAACTTCAGTGCGCAATTCTCACAGGTGTTCCTATGTAAGCGGAGCAGGAAAAACATAGGTTTATGCCTCTTGCTACAAGGTACCTTATAAAAACCTCAGATGGAATGGGAGAGCAGTGTTATACACTTTAGCTCCCTCTCATTGTGTGTGTGGTTGTGATCTGAGCTTGTGTACGTGTGTTAATGTGTACGTGTGTTAATGTGTGTGTGTGTGTGGTTGTGATCTGAGCTCGTGTTAATGTGTGTGTGTGTTTATAGATGTGTTAATGGGTGGGTGGGTGGGTGTGTTGGTGTGTTAATGTGTGGGTGTATGGGTGTGTTAATGTGTGGGTGTGTTAATGTGTGGGTGTGTTAATGTGTGGGTGTGTTAATGTGTGGGTGGGTTAATGTGTGGGTGTGTTAATGTGTGGTTGTGTTAATGTGTGGGTGTGTTAATGTGTGGGTGTGTTAATGTGTGGGTGTGTGGGTGTGTTAATGTGTGGGTGTGTGGGTGTGTTAGTGTGTGGGTGTGTTAGAGTGTGGGTGTGTTAATGTGTGGGTGTGTTAATGTGTGGGTATGTGGATGTGTTAATATGTGGGCGTATTGGTGTGTTAATGTGTGGGTGTGTTAATGTTTGGGTGGGTTAATGTGTGGGTGTGTTAATGTGTGGGTGTGTTAATGTGTGGGTGTGTGGGTGTGTTAGTGTGTGGGTGTGTTAATGTGTGGGTGTGTTAATGTGTGGGTGTGTGGGTGTGTTAATGTGTGGGTGTGTTAATGTGTGGGTGTGTTAATGTGTGGGTGTGTGGGTGTGTTAGTGTGTGGGTGTGTTAGTGTGTGGGTGTGTTAATGTGTGGGTGTGTTAATGTGTGGGTGTGTGGGTGTGTTAGTGTGTGGGTGTGTTAATGTGTGGGTGTGTTAATGTGTGGGTGTGTGGGTGTGTTAGTGTGTGGGTGTGTTAATGTGTGGGTGTGTTAATGTGTGGGTGTGTGGGTGTGTTAATGTGTGGGTGTGTTAATGTGTGGGTGTGTTAATGTGTGGGTGTGTGGGTGTGTTAGTGTGTGGGTGTGTTAATGTGTGGGTGTGTTAATGTGTGGGTGTGTGGGTGTGTTAATGTGTGGGTGTGTTAATGTGTGGGTGTGTTAATGTGTGGGTGTGTGGGTGTGTTAGTGTGTGGGTGTGTTAATGTGTGGGTGTGTTAATGTGTGGGTGTGTGAGCATATTTTCCTCAGGTTTTTACTCTAAAGTAGCACTTGGCTCCAAAAGCCAGGCTGTTACAGTTTAATAGCAGAGTTGTTTACTCTTTTATACATACCCACTTCACCCCATTTTGGGATGGTTCCTGTTTCCCTCTAGTGTTTTTTACTTAGTGGCATGCCCAACACTGTCTTGCTAACTGGCTTTACGACCAACGGTGAAACTGCCTGTTTTTTTACAATAGCTAGAGGTTACACTATACAACTTGGGAATGTTGTTGGTCTGAGGTTAGAGCGGCTCAGCTTCTCTGTATAAACTCCACAGATAGCTAAGCGTGACTGAACCTGCTGACTCGCCGTTGAAGACACCGCCGTTAGGCCTATCGGACAGACGTGTGGGCCCGAGCGGCCAACAAGCCTTCCGCCCCAGAGTGCACCAGGAAAGACCAGAAAAGACTAGCTGGAGGGGAAAAAACAGGCTATGAGATGATTAAAGGTGATCCATGCTTGCCAAAAGTTTGACATTTCAGCATTTGGCTCGAATGCAGGCCACGCATCGCAGGCACCCAGTCTTTCATCTGCTCCAGAAGGAAGGAATAACATTGAGGAACAGAGATGTCTTAACATGATGAAAGTCTTTAACAAGAAGAAAGCGTGGTCAATTAGCTGGGTGGTTCTGTCTGCTGTTTAATACAGCAGGTAGTGTACTATCGTTCTAATCCCCTGTTCAACTTACCGTAGCAACAGAACTTCACCTGTCTGTCTGCTGCTTGCAAGCTCCAGGTTTAGCTCACTGTCCAGGCTCTGGTGCAGGATCAAAGACTTGAAAGGAAATGTTCCCTCCGTCCTTTATGAGTCAATCTAATCTAATGACTCGACTGGAGGAGGCAAAGAAAACACGACTAGAGGACGACAGAAAGATGCAAGAAAGAGTAGATAGATCTGCTTTTTACCACTGCTGAGAAGGTTTGCACACTTTGGGCCAACGCACAGATTGAGTGATTCATTCTTCCTTTGGGTCTCTCAGATGGGCAGTCGGGCAGACAGTCACAAAGCTGCGCTAACAAAGATCCATATGTGATGTCATCTTATCAAGAGACAAAAGCGTGGGGGGATTGTGGGTAATTTTCCACTGTAATTGTCCAACGGAGTCAGATGTGATCTGACACAGCAGTTCACTTACTTAGCAGAAATGCTTGTCTGTCCTCTGTGCAGGAGACTTTGCCCTAATGCAACTGGGCTTGAGTGGTATGCAAACTGGGCAAAAGTATGTTTGCGTTGGAAAGTGACACGAGGCTTATGGGCCTGTGATTCACATAGTGTGGTACAGAATATTACGCAGGTTGGGTGAAGCTATCTGGATGCCTAATGCTGGGATTACATCTGCGGTTGTTTCGACACGAGCCTCTGGTGGTATCTCAAACAGTAATATTGTACTGAGGCGAGAGGGGTAGAACTAAAAAAATATGTTTCAATACTTGAACACATATTTGTTGACGGTCACTGACGTGGCGTTATGCCCCGCTCACATCAGGTTGGCACACATTGATGTGCGCCCTGGTTAACCGAAGTGCTTTTAGCGTCTCGCCTGTCTGTCCTCGTTGAAGATTTAAGGACTGTGCTACGGCAGTGGCTCTTAATCAATAAGCGAGAGGAGTGAATGAATCTCTCTCTCTCTCTCTCTCTCTCTCTCTCTCTCTCTCTCTCTCTCTCTCTCTCTCTCTCTCTCTCTCTCTCTCTCTCTATATATCTATCTCTCTATCTCTCTCTCTATATATCTATCTCTCTATCTCTCTCTCTATATATATCTCTCTATCTCTCTATCTATATCTCTATCCCTCTCACCCCTCTATCCTTTGCATCTTCCAGTAAGACTCTTCAGGATTACAGAGCAAATCTGACCAATGTTGAGTATCTCAGATCTGGTCAAAGATATAGATATAGAGATAGAGATAGATATAGATATAGATAAAGATATAGATAAAGATATAGATATAGCTATAGATAAAGATATAGCTATAGATATAGATAAAGATATAGCTATAGATATGGATATAGCTATAGATATAGTTATAGATAAAGATATAGCTATAGATATACATATAGATATAGATATAGTTATAGATATAGATAAAGATATATATATATAGATATAGTTAAAGATATAGATATAGATATAGATATAGATATAGATATAGCTCCAGCAGGTCTGTTGTATGGAGGCCTGGATCTGGAACTAGAACGGTGTTACGTTTTTAATGTCCTCCCAGGCTGTGTCTAGTCTACTGTCCTTGCCTTGGATTTCATAACTTTCACACAAAGCAATTAGTAATGTTGATGTTACAGACTAGTGTGTTCTTGGAGCGAATTGAGAACAAACGTAACATTTTGTGACTTTCGAAATTTCTTTCGAAATGTCTGGAATCCCAAATACTTGGAGGGCCGTAAAACTCAACGGTGGTCCCCTGGTCCTGAATACTAACAGGTCATATAGAAGAGTAAAGCATGACATGTGTTGATAGTCAGGTCAACTGCTGGGACCTCCTCCCTGTATCTTGGCCTATAAACCCTGCAGATGGTATCTGGTAGCAGACCGTACCTTGCAAGCTTCAGTGTTGACCCTATTGCACCCTGAGTGCTGACTCTCACCAAGGCAAATAGCCTAAACGGTGTGCGCACACACACACACACACACACACACACACACACACACACACACACACACACACACACACACACACACACACACACACAGAGAGAGACACACACAGAGAGACACAGACACACAAACACACAGACACACAAACACACAGACACATGGACTGCGTTTGAATGGGCGAGGCAGATGCAGGCAAGTTTTGTTTAACACAGACGTTATGCCTGCGAGTGGCCCTGGGATAGAGTCGTTTCAAGTGAGACAATGGGTCCAGCCCAGACAGGCAGGAGCAGATTCAGGGTGGATCTGATGAAGTGCAGGGTTCATATCGCCATGCTCAGTGTAAACAGACCTGGCTTGTGACTAAGCTACCCACTGTGACTGGGCTGGGTGGCTCTAATTGTTGGCCTCTCTGTGACCAATCAGAAAACACACTTCTGTTGACCCCAATTTTTGTGTTTATTATTTTTGAATATTTCATGATAGTTATTCATATTTCCAACTTAATATAGTTATAGAATATCATTTTTGTCATTGGTACACACTTTTTTTACCGTCCCGCCTAGCTAACAAATGTATCTGTTTTCTCACATTGAGACAGAAATGTGGATTCTCACCTAGCACAAAAACTTGAATAGACCTCTCTTTCCTGACAGTTGTTATGCCCCGGGCTGGCACCCCAAGAACACCTCTTACACCATGTGTGTTTGAGCCGAGGCACTGGACTTCCATGTCTATATTTATACAGCTGTGTCTCTCCAGGAGCACGTCAGGTGAAAGGCTTTAGCTCATGGCCGCCGCAGCAGGGTCCTTCGAATCTGGAACAGGCTTCGGCGGCTGCTGCTATAGAGCTGCAGCCACGCCCCTGCTTTCACAGAAAACATATATTCTCTAGTCTAAACAGGCGCATCAATGCAGCACTGTCTGGGACTGGGAGCTAGCATGCTAATGCTAACCGCTCATGTGGGGGACTGCTGTCGTCTGTACAGTACATTGGCGGTGGATCTCTCTCTGTGCGGATGTCAACATAAGCAAAGAAAATAACAGAGAGAGAAACGTCATTTAGGACGAAAAGGCAACAGAAAGGTCAGTGAGGGGCTTGTTTAAGGAAGGGATAGAAACAAGAGGGGAGAGGCAGTGTCTGTGGATCTGCAGAAACCTGAGCTTGTTGGACTTGGCAAGGGTGTCCACGCATTGGCCGACGCCTGCGTGTCCTGTTTGGATAGCCCCTGCACTCCCAGCCCTGTAAATAAGAACGGGGCGCTGGGACCGAGCTAGTAGTTCCAGGGGCGGCTTCTTGCTGACGGGGAGTCTGTCTGTCTCTCAGCCTCTGTATCATCAGGATTTTGGACAAGGCGGATGATCGATGCACGGAGGGCAGTGTTTCAGACGCCAGCAGAGCAACACGATGACCTTTGTTTGATAATACGTTTGAGTTCCCCTCTCAATGACCGGCCTAATTACAGTACACATGTCTAGGCATGTCATTAGCCCCAGAGGAAACACAGAACAGAGTATACTACCCACAGCCCTTATTGGATAGTAGTTTGGAGGGTTTGGATGGGGTTGTAATGGCCTCAGTGGTTATGGTTTACAATGGACCATAATAGAGGTTTGGCCTGGGTGGACGAGGTCAGGTCCTGATTGATGCCATCAGCGTTAACCTGGCTCTTTAACTTTTCCTTATCTGCAATCATGGCTACCATATTAGGGGTCAGTTATCAGATGACTCCCTCCACATCTCCATTTTTCCATCAGCCTCAGAAAACTCTCCTCTGGGGTCAAACGGGTTAATCAGATTTGGGATTGGGCCGAGTCGAATTACTCATTGGACCCGTCAGCACTCCAATCCCTCTCTGTTATTTTATTAAGATTCAGACCATGAAGGAATGGGCTCTCGTACAAGGGTGGATCCAGGGAGGAGAAATGGAGCAATGCACGCAACGCTGGCGCTCTGGCCTCAAACTAAGAGACTGAGCTTTGTGGTTAATTAGCCACCGGCTTCTTTTGAACGATCCGGCGAAGGGCGAGATTTGTTTTTGACCCGTGTTATTGTTTTGCTTAACGGTGAGGTCATGAGCATTTAAACAACATTCCCGTTTATTAACAAAACGGCCTTAATTAGGAGCCAGGGAGAAAGAAATAATGATCTTTACGCCTGAGTGTTCCCTCTCCAAGGTTAAGATCTAATCACCAGCGCCGTAGCGCCGCTAGTCTGAGAACAGCCTTCCTGCCAGAGTGGCTATGGTAACCCTGACTGGTAAAAACTCCCAACGAGGAAAACAAATGGTATAATTCATTTCATTTTCCACTCGTTTTGACAAACTTGATGTATCATGGTTTTCACTGCCGTTTAATAGGCTTAAGACCTTGAGAAGTTGAGTTGGTATTATTTTTTGGGATATCACACCCTGAGCACATCATCACATAGGTCTATCTTCTCTATTCTCTCATCTCCACCATTAACCTAGAGCAAGGCCAGTTCCATCCACCATTAACCTAGAGCAAGGCCAGTTCCCTCCACCATTAACCTACAGCAAGGCCAGATCCCTCCACCATTAACCTAGAGCAAGGCCAGATCCCTCCACCATTAACCTAGAGCAAGGCCAGATCCCTCCACCATTAACCTAGAGCAAGGCCAGTTCCCTCCACCATTAACCTAGAGCAAGGCCAGTTCCCTCCACCATTAACCTAGAGCAAGGCCAGTTCCCTCCACCATTAACCTAGAGCAAGGCAAGATCCCTCCACCATTAACCTAGAGCAAGGCCAGTTCCCTCCACCATTAACCTAGAGCAAGGCCAGTTCCCTCCACCATTAACCTAGAGCAAGGCCAGATCCATCCACCATTAACCTAGAGCAAGGCCAGTTCCCTCCACCATTAACCTAGAGCAAGGCCAGTTCCCTCCACCATTAACCTAGAGCAAGGCCAGATCCATCCACCATTAACCTAGAGCAAGGCCAGATCCCTCCACCATTAACCTAGAGCAAGGCCAGTTCCCTCCACCATTAACCTAGAGCAAGGCCAGTTCCCTCCACCATTAACCTAGAGCAAGGCCAGATCCATCCACCATTAACCTAGAGCAAGGCCAGTTCCCTCCACCATTAACCTAGAGCAAGGCCAGATGCATCTACCATTAACCTAGAGCAAGGCCAGATCCATCCACCATTAACCTAGAACAAGGCCAGTTCGCTCCACCATTAACCTAGAGCAAGGCCAGATCCCTCCACCATTAACCTAGAGCAAGGCCAGTTCCCTCCACCATTAACCTAGAGCAAGGCCAGATCCCTCCACCATTAACCTAGAGCAAGGCCAGATCCCTCCACCATTAACCGAGAGCAAGGCCAGATACCTCCACCATTAACCTACAGCAAGGCCAGATCCCTCCACCATTAACCTAGAGCAAGGCCAGATCCCTCCACCATTAACCTAGAGCAAGGCCAGTTCCCTCCACCATTAACCTAGAGCAAGGCCAGATCCCTCCACCATTAACCTAGAGCAAGGCCAGATCCCTCCACCATTAACCTAGAGCAAGGCCAGTTCCCTCCACCATTAACCTAGAGCAAGGCCAGTTCCCTCCACCATTAACCTAGAGCAAGGCCAGATCCCTCCACCATTAACCTAGAGCAAGGCCAGTTCCCTCCACCATTAACCTAGAGCAAGGCCAGTTCCCTCCACCATTAACCTAGAGCAAGGCCAGATCCCTCCACCATTAACCTAGAGCAAGGCCAGATCCCTCCACCATTAACCGAGAGCAAGGCCAGATACCTCCACCATTAACCTACAGCAAGGCCAGATCCCTCCACCATTAACCTAGAGCAAGGCCAGATCCCTCCACCATTAACCTAGAGCAAGGCCAGTTCCCTCCACCATTAACCTAGAGCAAGGCCAGATCCCTCCACCATTAACCTAGAGCAAGGCCAGATCCCTCCACCATTAACCTAGAGCAAGGCCAGTTCCCTCCACCATTAACCTAGAGCAAGGCCAGTTCCCTCCACCATTAACCTAGAGCAAGGCCAGATCCCTCCACCATTAACCTAGAGCAAGGCCAGTTCCCTCCACCATTAACCTAGAGCAAGGCCAGTTCCCTCCACCATTAACCTAGAGCAAGGCCAGTTCCCTCCACCATTAACCTAGAGCAAGGCCAGTTTCCTTCACCATTAACCTAGAGCAAGGCCAGATCCATCCACCATTAACCTAGAGCAAGGCCAGTTCCCTCCACCATTAACCTAGAGCAAGGCCAGTTCCCTTCACCATTAACCTAGAGCAAGGCCAGTTCCCTTCACCATTAACCTAGAGCAAGGCCAGATCCCTCCACCATTAACCTAGAGCAAGGCCAGTTCCCTCCACCATTAACCTAGAGCAAGGCCAGATACCTCCACCATTAACCTAGAGCAAGGCCAGATGCATCTACCATTAACCTAGAGCAAGGCCAGATCCCTCCACCATTAACCTAGATCAGGGGTATTCAACTCTTAGCCTACGAGGTCCGGAACCTGTTGGTTTTCTGTTCTACATGATAATTATTTGCACCCACCTCGTGTCTCATGTCTAAATCAGTCCCTGATTAGAAGGGAACAATGAAAAAAAGCAGTGGAACTGGCTTCGAGGTCAAGAGTTGAGTTTGAAGGGCTCAGAACAGGGCCAGTTCCTTCCCTCCAAATAATTAGATTCTTAGTTCAATCCATGAAAGCATGTTTGTATATTGAGTTTAATCGTCATTAGACTGTTAGGCTACATGCTCGTGAGACGAGGTACAGTGATCTCCAACAGTATTAGGACAGCGGCACATTATTAGTTGTTTTGGCTCTTTCCTCCAGCACTCTGGATTTATGATACAATGACTACAAGGTTAAACGTGCAGACTGTCAGGTTTCATTTGAGGGTTTTTTCATTCATATCGGTGAACCGTTACAAATTACAGCACTTTCTGAACATAGTCCCTCCATTTTAAGAGACCAAAAGTATTGGAACAAATTCACTTATGTGTATTAAAGTAGTCAAAAGTTTAGTATTTGTTCCCATATTCCCAGCACACAATGATTACATCAAGCTTGTGACTCTACAAACGTGTTGGATGCATTTGCTGTTTGTTTTGATTGTGTTTCAGATTATTTTGTGCCCAATAGAAATTAATGGTAAATAATGTATCATTTTTGGAGTCACTTTTATTGTAAATAGGAATATAATATGTTTCTAAACCACTCTACATTAATGTGAATGCTACCATGATTACGGATAATCCTGAATGAATCGTGAATAATAATAATAATAATAATAATAATAATAATAAAACATAAAAATAAAATAAAATAAAAAATATATTAACTGTATATATTTTTGGGAGGGGGGTAATAAAAAATAACACTTAATCAGCACTTGACCCCCCCCCCCCCCCCCCCTCTAACTCTGACTCTACTGACCTACTTTACTGAGGGAAATGTACTTTCTATACCTGTGATATGTGGTTGTCCCACCGAGCTACCTTAAGATGAACTAACTAAGTCGCTCTGGATAATAGCATGTGCTAAATTACTAAAATGTAAATGAGTGAGAAAGTTACACATTCACAAGTATCATAACCCCAAGAAAATGCTCCCCTCCCCTGCTATTGTAATGGTGCGAGGTTAATGTCTTGGGGGTATGATGTTTGTGTCTAATTTTCTCAATCATCATTATTCACAATTCATTGAGGACTATCTGTAATAATGGTAGCATCCACATTCATGTAGAAGTGTCTGCACTTTAACCTCGTAGTCATTGTATCATTTAAAATCCAAAGTGCTGGATTACAGAGCTAAAACAACAACACATGTGTCACTGTAGATGACACCGTCAACTAAAGTCTCATAAAAACCTTGTTGGCCATTTTTAGTCATGTTAGTGCTGATTCACCACTGAATGAAAAGACAATGACAGACTTTTCTTTGGTCACACAGTGAAGTCATGGTGGCAAAACAGTGTGTGTGTGTGTGTGTGTGTGTGTGTGTGTGTGTGTGTGTGTGTGTGTTGTGTGTTGTGTGTGTGTGACTCTCTCTCTGCACTTCAGTCAGGTGATAACTGTTGTCCTTTTGATCTAGCAGCCCAAGGCCAGACACAGCAGGTTGGACATGAACAACTTCCCAGTGCCAGGCCGATGACATTGCCTTGTCGACCGGGATGTGCTGTTCACCTCCAACATCTGACCAGGAACAGAGAGTCTTTGTCTGTATCCCAAATGGCACCCTGTTCCCTTTAAAGCCCTGGTCATAAGTAGTGCACTGTAAAGGGAATAGGCTGTCATTTGGGACGCTGGGGGTTATAATTCATCCCTGTTTCCTCTTGAAGTTTGGTCTGTCTGATTAGATCTCCATGGTCACGTGACACCTTGGTCCTGCATGCAGGGTTTAGGGAAAGAAAGTCTGCTAGCTGGGAGAATCAAGGAGGAAAAATTATTTCCGGTGACTTAGTCCAAGTGTGAACTATTGTATTTCATTAGGATCGAATAAATCCTGTACCTTTTCATCTGAGTCAAGCTTAAATTGGACTGGGTAACCCATTGACTGGCCTGGGTAAACACCTACCCATTGACTAGCCTGGGTAATCACCTACCCATTGACTGGCCTGGCTAATCACCTACCCATTGACTGACCTGGGTAAACACCTACCCATTGACTGGCCTGGGTAATCACCTACCCATTGACTGACCTGGGTAAACACCTACCCATTGACTGGCCTGGGTAAACACCTACCCATTGACTGACCTGGGTAATCACCTACCCATTGACTGGCCTGGGTAAACACCTACCCATTGACTGGCCTGGGTAATCACCTACCCATTGACTGGCCTGGGTAAACACCTACCCATTGACTGACCTGGGTAATCACCTACCCATTGACTGGCCTGGGTAAACACCTACCCATTGACTGGCCTGGGTAATCACCTACCCATTTGACTGGCCTGGGTAATCACCTACCCATTGACTGGCCTGGGTAAACACCTACCCATTGACTGGCCTGGGTAATCACCTACCCATTGACTGGCCTGGGTAAACACCTACCCATTGACTGGCCTGGGTAATCACCTACCCATTGACTGGCCTGGGTAAACACCTACCCATTGACTGGCCTGGGTAATCACCTACCCATTGACTGGCCTGGGTAAACACCTACCCATTGACTGACCTGGGTAATCACCTACCCATTGACTGGCCTGGGTAATCACCTACCCATTTGACTGGCCTGGGTAATCACCTACCCGTTGCAGAGGCCACATAGAAAACTTTGATAACTTCATAGTTTTAGATAATTCAACATCAAAGCAAAAGGCCACAAGTACTTTGTAAACATGAACTACTACGATATATCAGATCAACCGCACTTTAACTTCAGCACGTTCAGTGTTCTTGCTCTTGAGTTTCAGTCATAGTGCTGTTATGGTACCGTATACTTACAGACTGAGGGCTGCCGAGCGTTCCTGTTTGATCCAGCCCTGCAGGAAGACACTTTGATGCTACCTGAGAGATGTGAGATGTTGGACACCGGTCTTTCTCTTTGGAAGACAGTAAAGTCTGTTCTAGCAGATGAAACAAAATACATCCTGAATAGAAAAAATGTCACATTGGGTATCTGTTCTGTGTGTGTGTGTGTGTGTGTGTATATGTGTGGGGGGTTTTCTGAGTGTGCGTGCCTGCGTCCATCCGTGCGTGTGCATGTTTGTGTGTATGAGAAATCTAGTGTGTGCATGTGGTGGCATGTGTATATGGTTGCCTAACGTGTGTGTGTATATATGTGTTTGTGTGTGTATAGTCATGGAAACGTATATGTTGACATGCCCTATGACAGACCCTCTCCTCTGAAGTGTCCTCCAGCAGTGGGGTTGGGTTCCTTGGAGACACCTGCAGAGTCTTGCCCTGGAACAATACACCCCGTCATCCATATATGTCAATCCCCTAACACTGATCTGAGGCCTGTGTTTGAAGTCTATACTGTGGCTGGAGAGCCCTGATCCTCAGCCTGAGAAGACTAGGGCTGTGTCACAAATGACACCCTATTCCCTACATAGTCACTATGTCCTCATGGGCAAAAGTTGTGAACTATATAGGGAATAGTGTGCCATTTTGGAGGCAGACAAACACTTCCTCCAGACAGCTACATTTATCGCTCTCAGAGTCAGATAGGAGAGCCACTGATAACCTGGGCAGATGAGATAATACATTCACCATAAAAACCCGGTACGCTTCAGCTAGAACCTGCTGCTGGGATCTGGCCCAGCACCTGTTTGGAAGGACTCCAGCTTGCGCTGTTGCCTTTTCATGTTTTAAATCAAATTAATCATATTTAACCTTTATTTTTGAACAAATTCTTATTTACAATGACGGCCTACACCGGCCAAACTCGGACGACACTGGGCGCCGCTCTATGGGACTCCCAATCACAGCCAGTTGTGATACAGCCTGGATTCGAACCAGGGTGTATGTAGTGTAGTGACACTTCTAGACCTGAGATGCAGTTGCTTAGACCACTGCGCCACTTGGGAGCCGACGATGTTTGTGTATTTAGGCTGCCTGTCAAACACAATAGTATTACAGTGTTTGTAGCAGCATGTGTATGTTTAGACTCTTGGAAATGCATCCCCTGTAAGACATGTGCTCTATATAGTGTGCTTGAATGACTGAAAACAATCCTATCAGCATAGCTTGCCATTGTGGTTCCGTAAAGACTACAAATCAGGGTTACAACAGAGAAAGAAACAGCCTCCATCCCCCATAATCCCTGTGGTCAGTCATTATCCCTGTTGTGCTCTCTCACTTTAAATCCTTCAGTAGTGTGGAGTGCCAAGCCAGAAAACCCTGCCTCTTCTCTGAGGCCTGTGTTGTAGTTTCCCAGAACATAGAGCTTTCACCACATTCTAGGAGTAGGAGGATGAGTAGGAGGACGAAGAAGATATTCAAGAAACTAGCAGTGGGAGCTAGCTGAGGTCATGTGAACGGAAAGGCTCGGATAAGGGAAGTTTGATCAAGATTAAAGTTAGAGGATGCGGGTTTTGGCAGTATATCTCCTCTTTCCCAAGGGTTCTGATGGACACCATGTGGACACATCCAGGACACTGTTTCAGCTCCCAACGGCTGAGTAACTGTGTGGTTGTGTTACGGTCAGCTCAGGGCCCAGACCGGAACACGCCGCGCCCAACCTGGTCCAGGCAGAAACCTCTGAGGAGGCTGTGTCGTCTCATCACAGCTCAAGGTCTCCCGCTCAGCAAGCAACATGACTTTGCGGCAGAAAAGTTGTGTCAAAGTTGTACTGGGGCTCTCAAGGTCTTTGGCACGCTGATACTGCCAATGCGTAGACGGCTGCGGCTGGGAGACAGATGCTAGTTTCTTGTGTGGAAAAGAGACAGAGGTAGAAAATGAAGACAAAGAACGAAAGCCAGAATGACAAATGGCAACAAATAGACCAGAAGAAATAAACAAAAGGAGTAAATAATTATGAAAGAGAGTGTGTACGGTCGGGTTCGCAAACATCTGATGATCTAATCCCCCTCCCCGGTTACAAAGATCCTGGGAGATGGCAGGCAGGAAGGAAGTGTTATCTGTGGGATGTTACTGAGTGGTGATGCACCCGGGTCATTAGGGATAAGCCAGGGAAGGATCTACGTCTCCTCCTCCTGCTCCTCCTACTCAGTTACCGTGGTGACAGTATCTAGGCCCTACTAATCCACTGACACACTGAACAGATTCCTATCTCCTCCTGGCTCTGTATTCAATTAGCCGTGCCTGGTTGTTGAGAGAGAACCCAAGATATCAAGGGCCCAGTAAAACAGTGGCTGTGTGTTGAGTTGTGGTGGAGTCAAGGTGTCTGATGAGGGATAAGAGGAGAACTGGAGCGTATACCACATCATTGACAGGTGAATAGGTTGTGTTAAAGTGCTAGGGACACTGCTACATGGTGTTGTGCTTGATAGTGCACTGTAGTACAGACACTCCACTGCCAACAAACTAGTGCACACTAGGAATCGTCATTTTGTTTGAAGGAATCACATTGCAGGGAATGTTATGCTGTCTTCATGTGTTTGTAGTACTATACTGAAAGAAATCATACTGAGGGAAATAGTTACTCTCCTGTTGCTCTCCAGCTCTAATGACGTTTGACAATTACAGCTAGCGTCATCCGTCGTTCATCGCTCCCTAATTGTGTTTACCAGCCCGTCTGAGGTTGTTTGTTCACAGGCGTGATTGTCATCTCTCGCTCACACGCTGACACGTGCTCTCGCTCGTGCTCCAAATTCCCCAAAGAGCCGTATCCTCTTGTCACAAATACAAATACCAGCTGGTGGGTTGACTATTGAGCTCAGGAGCCTAAATATAACTTTTTGCCAAGGGCCCTTTCACGAGCACAAGCCAAACACATTAGACATATTCCACAGCAATGTCAATATATACACTACAACTCACATTTCATTCCTTTTTCCACAACCGCTCCATAAAGTAAATGGGATTGGCGTTTAAAAGGGACTTTGAAGTGCTTTTTCTGGCCCCAGTTGCGTCGCTTTTTAAGTACATTTTTCAAGGGCCACAGTTTTCAGGGGCCCCTCGAGGGTCCACAGAGTGGTGGGCGGTCCCTCTACCCTACATATATCTCGGTGGAGGTGGAATAAATAAAACGTTTCTCGGAGGAGGTCTCTCTCCCGAAGAGACCACCCCGCCTCTCTCTCTTAAACACCTAGGAATCTACAGGCTTGTCAGGGTGGGAACGAGTAGCGCGGAAAGGAACCTTCCAGACCATGTTGTTGCCATTCAGAGCCCCGACCAGCGCAGATGGTGGCATTGGTTGAAATGACAGACGAGATCAAGATTGATGGTTGGAGGATGGAGGTTGGAGTCACCTTCACCCCCTCAGCCAACATGCCTTTCTGGATGTCTCCAGTGGGGGGGGGGCTCTTGTCCTCTCTCTCTCTCTGATTGGTTGCTGATGATGTTATCAGCTATCAGTGTGTATGCTGCTTTGAAGAGTCCCTCATCCTGGGCGGGTGACAAAGTCTGCCGGGACTTGTGTGTGTTGCATACTGTATGTGTGTGTCTCAGTCTACGGTGTGGATGCCCCAGTATCTATGTGTTAAAGATGTAGACGATGAGTATGACGTGTCTCCCCTCTGACGCCCAGGAAGCGCAGATTCAAACTCCCATAAGACAACTCTGCAAGATTTATAATGTCAAAGTAAGTTTGTTACTCACCAAATATGGAGTTTCGCTGAGGAACTATCTTCATTTACTCCCATGACGGCCGGTATGTACTTCCAGAAAAGGTCTAAATAAAAATCTACAAGCAACCGAAAAAATGCCTCTTTAGAATCTCCAATGTATTGAGCTGTTGTATACAACCGACCTGTGTGTTGCAGTTATGAGTGATTGGAGATGCTGAACAGAATTTTTTTCGGTTGCTTGTACTTTTTTATTTATACCTTTTCTGGAAGTACATACCGGCCGTAATGGGAGTAAGTTAAGATAGTTCCTCAGCGAAACTCCATATTTGGTGAGTAACAAACTTACTTTGACATTATAAATCTTACAGAGTTGTCTAATGGGAGAGCTGTCTAATGGGAGTTTGGCGCTTCCTGGGCGTCAGAGGGGAGACACGTCATACTCATTGTCAACATATCTAACAAGCAGATACTGAAACAAGGTGTGGATGGAGCTCCCATAGTACTTTGGCCTTCAGACCATCATGATGAGGGTGTATCTAGTGAGTGTATCTAGTGAGTGTTGCTCAACCTTCTGACCATGCGGTGGGCTAGCTAGCTACAGAGCTCAATGGAAGGCCGGGGATCTCCTTCTTCTCTCTGTAACCAAGTCAAACCCACTGAATAGGACTGTAGACGGACAACTTGGGTGAAAGTTGAGTCTTAGAGGACTGCACCTGCTCCATTGAAAAGTCCTTTGAGTGTTGAATGGGTTAAAAAGTAAAAGGGCAGAATGGCAGCCTGTCCTCCAAGAGAGGGTGGATGGTCAAATCATTCCCACAGACAGAGGGTTATTAGCTGTGGGGAGTGAGTTAGAGATACGGGCAGTGTTTACTAGGAGGGCTTTACCCAAGGCCACATACTTGGTGTGTTTGTAGAAGGGTGATCATTATTTATTTGACCCCTGTGGGGTCGCTCTCTGGGTGTGGGAACCAGCAGCAGTAGTAAAGCATTAGCGATGTTATGAGCTAAACCACTTCCCATCAAGCCTCCCCCTAATTACACAATGACATATCGGTTAACAACCAATAACTAAACCAAAGCATGGATCACTGTCTTACAGGGTAAGGAAACCCAAATGTTATTTTTGTAGTTTGGGTGAAATACCCCTTTAAGTTTTGAATGTGCGCGAGACATCAGATAATCTCAGTGGGAGAGATGAGATGTGTTGCAGTGACATGACCAGTATGGCAGGGTAAGGTGTGAAAGTTGAATGCCTTGTCAATATGACATCGATGTTGGTCTTCACTGGGGTCTAGCCAGCCGACTATGAGGTATTTGTTTATAATGGCTGCAGCAGTAAACTGTTCTGCTGTGTATGGTAACTCCATATAGGGGAGTGAGTGCAGTGGGACCTGGTCCTTTTCCCAGCAGTGACGTCTTGTTTATGTGCTGACTAATGGTGCAGTCTGTGGGGCGTTATCTGTGTGTAACTGGGGGTCTAGATCAGGTCAGTCTGTGAGGCGTTATCTGTGTGTAACTGGGGCTCTAGATCAGGTCTGTCTGTGGGGCGTTATCTGTGTGTAACTGGAGGTCTAGATCAGGTCAGGCTGTGAGGCGTTATCTGTGTGTAACTGGGGCTCTAGATCAGGTCTGTCTGTGAGGCGTTATCTGTGTGTAACTGGGGCTCTAGATCAGGTCTGTCTGTGGGGCGTTATCTGTGTGTAACTGAAGGTCTAGATCAGGTCAGTCTGTGGGGTGCTATCTGTGTGTAACTGGGGGACTAGATCAGGTCAGTCTGTGGGGTGCTATCTGTGTGTAACTGGGGGACTAGATCAGGTCAGTCTGTGGGGTGTTATCTGTGTGTAACTGGTGGTCTAGATCAGGTCAGTCTGGGGGCGTTATCTGTGTGTATCTGGGGCTCTCGATCAGGTCAGTCTGGGGGCGTTATCTGTGTGTATCTGGGGCTCTCGATCAGGTCAGTCTGGGGGCGTTATCTGTGTGTATCTGGGGGTCTAGATCAGGTCCGTCTGGGGGCGTTATCTGTGTGTAACTGGGGGACTAGATCAGGTCAGTCTGGGGGCGTTATCTGTGTGTAACTGGGGGTCTAGATCAGGTCAGTCTGGGGGCGTTATCTGTGTGTATCTGGGGGTCTAGATCAGGTCAGTCTGTGGGGTGTTATCTGTATGTAACTGGGGTCTAGATCAGGTCAGTCTGTGGGGCGTTATCTGTGTGTAACTGGGGCTCTAGATCAGGTCAGTCTGGGGGCGTTATCTGTGTGTAACTGGTGGTCTAGATCAGGTCAGTCTGGAGGCGTTATCTGTGTGTACCTGGGGGTCTAGATCAGGTCAGTCTGGGGGCGTTATCTGTGTGTAACTGGGGGTCTAGATCAGGTCAGTCTGTGGGGTGTTATCTGTGTGTACCTGGGGGTCTAGATCAGGTCAGTCTGGGGGCGTTATCTGTGTGTATCTGGGGCTCTCGATCAGGTCAGTCTGGGGGCGTTATCTGTGTGTATCTGGGGCTCTCGATCAGGTCAGTCTGGGGGCGTTATCTGTGTGTATCTGGGGGTCTAGATCAGGTCCGTCTGGGGGCGTTATCTGTGTGTAACTGGGGGACTAGATCAGGTCAGTCTGGGGGCGTTATCTGTGTGTAACTGGGGGTCTAGATCAGGTCAGTCTGGGGGCGTTATCTGTGTGTATCTGGGGGTCTAGATCAGGTCAGTCTGTGGGGTGTTATCTGTATGTAACTGGGGTCTAGATCAGGTCAGTCTGTGGGGCGTTATCTGTGTGTAACTGGGGCTCTAGATCAGGTCAGTCTGGGGGCGTTATCTGTGTGTAACTGGTGGTCTAGATCAGGTCAGTCTGGAGGCGTTATCTGTGTGTACCTGGGGGTCTAGATCAGGTCAGTCTGGGGGCGTTATCTGTGTGTAACTGGGGGTCTAGATCAGGTCAGTCTGTGGGGTGTTATCTGTGTGTACCTGGGGGTCTAGATCAGGTCAGTCTGAGGGTGTTATCTGTGTGTAACTGGGGGTCTAGATCAGGTCTGTCTGGGGGCGTTATCTGTGTGTAACTGGGGGTCTAGATCAGGTCAGTCTGGGGGCGTTATCTGTGTGTAACTGGGGGTCTAGATCAGGTCAGTCTATGGGGCGTTATCTGTGTGTAACTGGGGGTCTAGATCAGGTCAGTCTGGGGGCGTTATCTGTGTGTAACTGGGGGTCTAGATCAGGTCAGTCTATGGGGCGTTATCTGTGTGTAACTGGGGGTCTAGATCAGGTCAGTCTGGGGGCATTATCTGTGTGTACCTGGGGGTCTAGATCAGGTCAGTCTGGGGGCGTTATCTGTGTGTAACTGGAGGTCTAGATCAGGTCAGTCTGGGGGCGTTATCTGTGTGTATCTGGGGCTCTCGATCAGGTCAGTCTGGGGGTGTTATCTGTGTGTAACTGGGGGTCTAGATCAGGTCAGTCTGGGGGCGTTATCTGTGTGTAACTGGAGGTCTAGATCAGGTCAGTCTGGGGGCGTTATCTGTGTGTAACTGGAGGTCTACATCAGGTCAGTCTGGGGGCGTTATCTGTGTGTAACTGGAGGTCTAGATCAGGTCAGTCTGGGGGCGTTATCTGTGTGTACCTGGGGGTCTACATCAGGTCAGTCTATGGGGCGTTATCTGTGTGTAACTGGAGGTCTAGATCAGGTCAGTCTGGGGGTGTTATCTGTGTGTAACTGGGGGTCTAGACCAGGTCAGTCTGGGGGTGTTATCTGTGTGTAACTGGGGGTCTAGATCAGGTCAGTCTGGGGGTGTTATCTGTGTGTAACTGGAGGTCTACATCAGGGCGTGTGTGTATATGAGAACTTGCTGACCATCTGGAAAAGTCCGTAGAAGCTTCGTAGTGTCTGCACATGTGTCAGGAAGACATAGTGAATGTGCTTAGGACTATCAAAGCAGAAGACAATACTGCAGGTGTTGCCCATTGGCATGTCCTCCTGTTGCAAAAGCCTGATATCACGTCACTCTTCAAGTAGAGCCAGCCGTCTCCAACAAGAGGAGAGAGGAAGCAGAGAGGCTCCAGTTGTCTCTTCATGCTGTCGCTCTGGTCTTCTGTGACTGTTCAGGAGCTCAGGCCCATGTCTTCTGGTTGGCTCAGAGGGGTGTATGTCTTCTCTCTCTCTCTATTTACCATCTATCTCACCCTCTCTCTCTCTCTCTCTTTCCCTCTCCCTCTCTCCCACAATCACTCTCTCTTATTCTTTCCCTCCCCTTTCGCTTGCTCGCTCCTATCTCCACCCTCTTTCTTTCTCTCTGTTTTGGAACATCCTCTCTGTATTACAGGGGTAAGATGAGGTTTGTGGTGAAAGGGTCATTCCCCTGCGGCAGCAAAATATCACTTTCTCCCCATTGGGGGAAGAATGACTGACAGGGACCACAGAAACCAACGGAGCGGGTTTAAGATTTCAGGGCTGTATAGATTTAAAACCTTTATTCCAGAAGACTGTATCATTTACAAAGCATTCCCCGGATTTGCATTTTTTTTATCGGTCAAAATGACTCATAACTTGGGCCAGCGAGGGAATTTAACGTCAATGGTCGTCGTTTGGTGATTTAGTGTCGTTTTCTGAGAGAAAAATGTCTGAGGGGGCTTTGCGTCTGCTTTACGACATGGAACGTTTTTAGGTTTGGTGATAATTAGTGGTTGGTGGCTCTTCTCTGAAAATCATCATGCTCTTAAAATATATGTTTTTAAACCCCTTCAAAGCAGCTCCAATTTATGTCTGATGAATGATTTTGGAGCGGCCAAAGTACATATGTTCAAAGAAACGTTTGAAACCCTTCGGCTCATCATCCAGTGGAGAGGTCGTAGTGACCTCAGATGATGGACGGCAGAGAGGAGAGACAGAAACAGAGGGAAAGACGGAGATAGAGATTGGAGAATACAGAATACTAATTAATAAAGAGGGAAATGAAGAGAGTGATTTACACAGTTAAAAGAAAGATGGTGGAAGGGAACGCTGGGAGATTTGGCTTCACCTTTGACCTTTTTAAATATGTTGGCTGGAGTTTTACTGTTATCTATCGCCAGGGACGGAGATTTATGACATAGGCCAAGTGGGACTCTGAAAGAGTTTATCCAAGGTGTTGGTGTTACAAAACACATTTAATAGTGTAGAAACAAAAATGCACCTTAGACAACGGCTTCCCCTTTTTCTCATAGCTGAGAAAGACATCCCCTATCAATGCAACCTTATTCCACTGCCATTTTCATTCAATCACCCTACATGTACACCCATGTCATTCCAGTCAATCTAGCTAGCGAGTAAAGGCGTCAGTCCTTACTAGGGTACCGCTCCTTTATAGCCAGTTATAGCCCGTCGTCATGAATGTGTTTTTCCCCGCTCTCCAGCTAGTCAACCACACGATGCCTCTCTTTGTAGATTGTGACACACACGTCATGGCTATTAGGATGCACTGCCGGGTAGCGAGCCACTGGTCACAGCAGAACCCAGTCACAGTCCTATTTCTGCCCACGCTAGCAAAGGCACAGAAACACACTGGTAGCATTCAGACAGACTGTAAGTTCCATATGGCACCCTATTCCCTACAAAGTATACTACTTTTGCCCAGAGCCCTATGGGCCCTCATCAGAAGAAGTAGTGCACTACATAAGGACTAGGGTGTCATTTGGGATGCTGACACAGACTCAGCCTGACTGATTGAAGATCCCTGTTCGCTAGGAGAGTATTAATGAAGCTACAGTGCGAGTCAGTCAATATACGGTGTACATCGCGTCTACCAATATCAGGGAATCCGTGGTAGAGAAAAGAACCCTGACAGCAGTTAGAGAGTTCTGGCTGAATGTTAGTGAAAATCCTCCCTTCTACACCGTAATACCCTGACTCCACGTGCCACATATTGAGATGCTAAATCACAAACACGTACTTGGAAATCTCCCTTCTCCCTGTTCGTTGCCCCCTTTTTTACGCCCTAAAGAAACCAAGCCCCTGGAAAATCTATTTCTCCTAGGCAGACCACGGCTACGTCCCAAATGGCACCCTGTTCCCTATGTAGTACACTCCTTTTGATGAGGGCCCATAGGGCTCTGGTCAAAAGTAGAGCACAGTGTAGGGAATAGTGTGCCATATGGGATGCAGACAGGGCAGGCAGGATCCTGCCTGCGCCGCTCTGAGGGCCAGCCCTGGGATGAACCCTGCTTTTCTATCACATTATGTCACCGAAAACGACGCAACACCTGATTCTCTCATCATGGCTCCCAGACTGCAGACCAGACTGCACTCCCTCCTCTCACTCCCTCCTCTCACTCCCTCCTCTTACTCCCTCCTCACCTCTCCCTCCTCACCTCTCCCTCCTCACCTCTCCCTCCTCACTTCTCCTTCCTTCTCCATACTCCGTGCAGCCTGGCTTTGAGATCACTAGTCTGGTGAAAGACAAGGAAAAGGAGAGAGAGAATAAGGAGGAGAGAGAGTAGGAAGAGTAGGATGAGGAGGAGAGGGAGTAGGAAGAAGGGGATGAGGAGGAGGGAGGATGAGGAGGAGAGGGAGTAGGAAGAAGGGGATGAGGAGGAGAGGGAGTAGGAAGAAGGGGATGAGGAGGAGAGGGAGTAGGAAGAGGAGGATGAGGAGGAGAGGGAGTAGGAAGAAGGGGATGAGGAGGAGAGGGAGTAGGAAGAAGGGGATGAGGAGGAGAGGGAGTAGGAAGAAGGGGATGAGGAGGAGAGGGAGTAGGAAGAAGAGGATGAGGAGGAGAGGGAGTAGGAAGAAGGGGATGAGGAGGAGAGGGAGTAGTACAAAGGGGATGAGGAGGAGAGGGAGTAGGACAAAGAGGATGAGGAGGAGAGGGAGTAGGACAAAGAGGATGAGGAGGAGAGGGAGTAGGAAGAAGGGGATGAGGAGGAGAGGGAGTAGTACAAAGGGGATGAGGAGGAGAGGGAGTAGGACAAAGAGGATGAGGAGGCGAGGGAGTAGGACAAATAGGATGAGGAGGAGAGGGAGTAGGAAGAAGAGGATGAGGAGGAGAGGGAGTAGGAAGAAGTGGATGAGGAGGAGAGGGAAGACAAGTAGAGAGTGAATATACAGGAAAATATAGGGAAGGAAAGAAGGAGGAGAAGAGGGATAGAGAAAATATAGAAGAGGTGGAGAGGAGGAGGGAAGCCGGGGAGTGAGAGGAGGAGGCAGAAGAGGAGCAGGGGGAGAGGAGGGATAGAGAGAACTGGAAAAAGGAGGAGCGCTCAGCTCAGCTTAGCTAAAGGATCAAAGGGAGACTCAGAGGCACTGTGAGCTGTGAATACTCCCTCCCTCATTCCCTCACCAGTCCCAGAACCATCCCACTCCAGGGCAGAGGAGACCTGAGTCCCAAATGCCACCCTATTCCCTACATAGTGCTCTACTTTTGACCAGAGCCCTATGTACTCTATAGGGAATAGGGTGCCATTTGGGAAACAAGCTGCAGTCGGTGCCATGGTACTTGTTATTCAGCACCATCAGGAAGACTCATTTCTCCTGGCATTTAACGCTTCCCATCCCCCTCACTCTGGCCAGAGAGACAGTGGTGCAGTATACTCTCATCACTACACCTCACCTCTCTCTCTTTCTCTCTGTCTCCCTTCCCCACGCTCTCTCTATCTCTACCTCTCTCTCTTTTGCTCTCTTTCTCTCTCCCTTCCTCCCTCTCTCTCCCACCCTCTCTCTTTCGCTCTCTTTCTCTCTGTCTCCCTTCCTCCCTCTCTCTCTTTCTCAGCCTGATGTGAGTAGAGGTCCCCCCCCCCCCCCCCCCCCCAGGTCTCATACATTGCATTATCCCTCAGCAGCAGTCACAACTCTTCAGTAACTTTTCCCCCTGATGCCACACACACACAGCCTGACATTTACACTGTCGCTCCACCAATGTCTCTTCTTCCCTGTGCTGGAGACTCCGTGAGGATTTATTAGTGGATTTATGAGGCAGAATTGAGTGGATGGATAATAAGTCCCTGGGCAGAATGGTAGTGTCATCTATAGAGTCAGAATGGTAGTATCATCTATAGAGGCAGAATGGTAGTATCATCTATAGAGGCAGAATGGTAGTGTCATCTATAGAGTCAGAATGGTAGTATCATCTATAGAGGCAGAATGGTAGTATCATCTATAGAGGCAGAATGGTAGTATCATTTATAGAGGCAGAATGGTAGTATCATCTATAGAGGCAGAATGGTAGTATCATCTATAGAGGCAGAATGGTAGTATTATCTATATAGTCAGAATGGTAGTATCATCTATACAGAATGGTAGTATCATCTATCGAGGCAGAATGGTAGTGTCATCTATAGAGGCAGAATGGTGGTATCATCTATAGAGTCAGAATGGTAGTGTCATCTATAGAGGCAGAATGGTAGTGTCATCTATAGAGGCAGAATGGTAGTGTCATCTATAGAGGCAGAATGGTGGTGTCATCTATAGATACAGAATGGTGGTGTCATCTATAGAGGCAGAATGGTATTATAATCTTTAGAGGCAGAATGGTAGTATAATCTTTAGAGTCAGAATGGTAGTATTGTCTATAGCGGTAGAATGGTATCATCGTCTATAGCGGTAGAATGGTGGCATCATCTATAGAGGCAGAATGGTGGTATCATCTATAGAGGCAGAATGGTAGTATAATCTGTAGAGTCAGAATGGTAGTATCGTCTATAGCGGCAGAATGGTAGTATTGTCTATAGCAGCAGAATGGTAGCATCGTCTATAGCGGTAGAATGGTGGCATCATCTATAGAGGCAGAATGGTGGTATCATCTATAGCGGCAGAATGGTGGTATCATCTATAGAGGCAGAATGGTAGTATCATCTATAGAGTCAGAATGGTAGCATCGTCTATAGCGGCAGAATGGTGATATCATCTATAGCGGCAGAATAGTGGTATCATCTATAGAGGCAGAATGGTGGTATCATCTATAGAGGCAGAATGGTGGTATCATCTATAGAGGCAGAATGGTAGTATTATCTATAGAGGCAGAATGGTAGTATCAGCTTTAATGGTGTGGTGGCGGTGGCTGTGCAGGGGCCGGTGTCCAGATTTCCAGATATATACACCAGGGGGATACTGGGGAGATTTCTGGTGACCTGTCAGAGCAGACCATATGTGCACTCAATCATTCCACACACACATGTGCATTCATGCATACAGACACACACATAGATACAGTGCCTTCAGAAAGTATTCATACCCCTTGACTTAGTCCACATTTGTTGTGGTACAGCCTGAATTCAAAATGGATTAAATATATTTGTTTTCACCCATCTACACACAATACCCAATAATGACAAGATGTTTGCAAATGTATTGAAAAATAAATACAGAAATATCTAATTTACATAAGTATTCATACCCCTGAGTCAATACATGTTAGAATCACATCTGGCAACGATTACAGCTATGAGTCTTTCTGGGTAAGTCTCTGAGAGCTTTGCACACCTGGATTGTACAATTTTTGGAACATTATTCCTTCGAAAATGATTTTAGCTCTGTCAAATTTGTTGTTGATCATTGCTAGACAGCCATTTTCAAGTCCTGCTATAGATTTTCGAGCCAATTTAAATCAAAAGTTAAAAGGCACTCGAACATCTGAGCGATCTTTGTTGCAGGTGCATGGTAACAGTTGAATAAGGTGAGAAAAAGCTGAAACCTACACACTGCTCTTGCTAGTATCGCTGCTCTTTATTAAGCTTTATGTATCTGCCTCAAGGCGTTCGTCAGAGCTTTTGACGAAGGCCTTGAGGCCGATACGTAAAGCATAATATAGAACAGCGATACTAGCAAGAGCAGTGAGTAGGTTTCTTCTTGTTCCTCAAGCCGATTTAAATCAAAACTGTAACTAGGCCACTCAGGAACATTCAATATCGTCTTGGTAAGCAACTCCAGTGTATATTTGTCCTTGTTTTAGGTTATTGTCTGGCTGAATAGTGAATTTGTCTCCCAGTGTTGGTGTGATGGAAAGCAGACTGAGCCAGGTTTTCCTCTAGGATTTTGCCTGTGCTTAGCTCTAGTGCCGTTTTGCAAACAGGATGCATGTTTTGGGATATTTTTATTCTGCACAGGCTTTCTTCTTTTCACTCTGTCATCAAGGTTGGTGTTGTGGAGTAGCTACAATGTTGTTGATCCATCCTCAGTTTTTCCCTATCACAGCCATTAAACTCTGTAACTGTTTTAAAGTCACCATTAGCTTCATGGTGAAATCCCTGAGTGGTTTCCTTCCTCTCCAGCAACTGAGTTAGGAAGGACGCGTGTATCTTTGTAGTGACTGGGTGTAAATACCCCATCCAAAGTGTAATTAATAACTTCACCATGCTTTTCTTTACCCATCTACCTTACAGCTAATTGTTTGCTAATTGTAATTTTATGCGTGGGGGAGTCATTCAAAAATCATGTTAAACACTATTCTTGCCCCCAGAGTGAGTCCATGCAACTTATTATGTGACTTGTTAAGCAAATGTTTACTCCTGAACTTATTCAGGCTTGCCATAACAAAGGGGTTGAAATCTAATTGACTCAAGACATTTCAACTTTTCAAATTTTATTTAAAAAATCCAAAAACCTAATTCTACTTTGAAATGATGGGGTATTGTGTATAGGCCAGTGGACAAAAAGCTACATTTAATCAATTTTAAATTCAAGCTGTAACACAACAAAATATGGAAAAAGTCAAGGGGTGTGAATACTTTCTGTAGGGACTGTACACAGATATACTCATGAAAACACACACACACACACAGAGTCACCTACAAGGGGAAGGTGGGATGGAGGCAGAGAGGCAGTGAGGCAAAGGGTAATATCTAGGCCTTGATGCTATCAGGCTGTCAGTAGTCCACTGTATGAACCCATAAATATGCCATGTTGGAGGAAGAGGCATGTGAGCCTGAATTTATTGCTTACACTTTTCTTTCTGTGTGTTTCTAAAGCCGGTGGGGCTTTGTCCTGTTACGGTGAATGACTGAACCATTCTCATTTCATTTTCTCCTCCTATCTGTTTGAAAAGGCCTTGTTACTATGGCGATACAGTATGCACAAAGCTCAGCTGTAGTGGGCAGGCTAATAATGCAGTAATGCAATGTGGTTGGAACGTCTGCTCAACCATCCACACTCCAAGTCTTGTCTGAAATGGGTCTCATTCGTCCCCCAAGGTCTAATGTTTGTAAGGACATTTAGCCGTTCGATGTTACAGTGTATGGCTGTGTGTGTGTGTGTGTGTGTGTGTGTGTGTGTGTGTGTGTGTGTGTGTGTGTGTGTGTGTGTGTGTGTGTGTGTGTGTGTGTGTGTGTGTGTGTGTGTGTGTGTGTGTGTGTGTGTGTGTGTGTGTGTGTGTGTGTGTGGCAAGTGGACGATTGTAAGGGTATTTTCAGTGCTGGGACATGAACATGCGTCGTCTCACGGCTGCATTAAACCAGCCTGCATTTGTGATTAACTGGGCAATTTCAGTAATTACATATTCACTGTCATCAGATTTCAAAGTGCTCTCTCATTTTCTCTCTCTCTCTCTCTCTCTCTCTCTCTCCGTCTCTCTCTTCCTCTTCTCCCCCTCCCTTTCTCTCTTTCTCTCTCTCTGCTCTGGCGAGCCCTTTGAAAGCAGCACACAGCGGCGTTCCAGTCTGTCAGCCAGTGTGTCTGAAACAGTCTGGGATAGTCTTGCACACCCTTCATCATCACAGTGACACAAGCACACCATTTCTGTCCGATAGGGCGTTTACTATAGGATCCATTCTGCTAGATCTTTAGCTTCTAGGTTTGTATGGGAGAGGAGGACACTTCTTCTTTCACCAGATAGGCAGGCGATCGATCCGGGCTGCTGGCAGTGCAATGTATTCTGGGAGTTTTGAGAGAGATTGCTTAGCCGGGTTTCTGTTGACGCTCCATATTTCTTGTGGAGTTTTAAGCTAAAGAGGAGAAAAATCAATCAAGCTGTGTGCAGCAGCCTAGCAGGGCAGCGTTAGTCAGCAGGAATTACCCAGAGAACCTCTGGATAGGGTGCAGACTCTTGACCGGACAATGGAACGGGCAAGGGTCAACAGGAACCTGCAAACCGGAATAAACTGGTCATGGGAGGTTTGGGTAAATGCGATTGAAGTCTGGGGATGGGGAGGCATGCGGTCATGCCTCCTCCCTGGGCTAATCGGAGAGGGAAGAAAGCAGCAGGTCTGGGAGATTGTCTTTGATCACTCTAGACAGGGACACTGATGAAGTCTGGCCAACGGTTCAGACACATAATCAGCATTAAAATACACTGGACTTCTTGTAATATGCGTCCGTGCTCACATCAAACGATTCCCGTAAAACTTTGATCAAAACACCAGATTGATGTTTTATTTATGTATTTACCCCCCACCCCCCACACCAACAAACACACACACACACACAAAATGAATTAAGCATTTGTATGCTAGTGCATTCCCGAAAGGGTCACAACTCCTAATTGCATTTTCCTTCCAACGAGTCCAAAAACCCTTCCCTTTAACTGCACAGGGTCACAGTGTTGGAGAGGGAACTTCTCCCCAGCTCTAAGCGGGGGCAAAGAGGGTCAGAGGAGCCCTGGAGCCGTATAGAGAGGTATTTCAATGTACTCCGTGCTCCGACTCCACCACACAGTGCAGCCTTTCTTCTTTTAGACCTGTGCTCTGTTTCTGCTACTACAATGGCCTGCCTTTTTATTGGTCTACTGAGTTGACCGTGAGTCTAGACACAGGGCAAACAGTGGAAAAACGGTCAGTGTGTCGAGTCAGACACATCCCTCTCTATCACTCCAACCCTCCTCCTCTGTGTAAAGGAGAGGAGGAGAGAAGCACTCCCCCTCTCCAGCCTTCTTCAACCCTTGAGGATGAGGGTTGGTTACAAGGCTGTCAGTCAAGACAGACATACCCTGCAGTTACTTGTCTCTACCTTTGACCTCCTACGGTCAACTAAGCCTTGAGACATTAGGGCCAAGCCATAAATAACAGCATTAGCCCATTGTACTGGCCTTGTAACCCGATCAGGCCTCCCTATCTCTGGGTGTGTCGCCAGTCGGTTCTCCCCTGGAGGGGTTAATAGGCCTCTCTGAACAGGAGGAAAAGTACCTGAAGCTGTTGACACTCTCTTAAAGAGCGCTTTTAAAAATTCCGTGATGAAGGCTACCAAGATTTAAAAAGCTGATAAAAGCAGATCTTAAGAAAAGCCTTCGACGTCTCGTTTTCCCAACCTGCCAAGCGAATGCTAAGGGGGAACGGGAAAAAAAGTATCTCTCTCTCTTGTTTCATGATCTTGACAAGCGCTTTCTTCAGAGTACACTCGCTCGTCCTATCTACAAAGCTGGTTCCCTCTCACGGAGAGATCTTTTTAGTGCATTGATGTTGTGAGGCTACGGGTTTTGGCTTCGCAGGCGACTGAGTCTAAGTGTCCTGGAGCTAAAAAATATTGTGTTTTGTTAAGTCACTGCCAAACAATGGGAGCAGGAGGAGAAAACACCGGCCAAAACCTATGTGAGTGGAAAGTCCAGGATGTTCCTCACTTGAACCATGAAAGTCAAGACTAAAGTCCAGGATGTTCCTCACTTGAACCATGAAAGTCAAGACTAAAGTCCAGGATGTTCCTCACTTGAACCATGAAAGTCAAGACTAAAGTCCAGGATGTTCCTCACTTGAACCATGAAAGTCAAGACTAAAGTCCAGGATGTTCCTCACTTGAACCATGAAAGTCAAGACTAAAGTCCAAAATAGCCATGTTTGTTTTGCCATGAAGTCCACTCTGTTCGCTCATGAAAAAATCATGTTTCCTTTTTTCCACCATTCCTTTTCCCAGAAGCCTCTATTCTAACTAGCAGGTGCTTGTCACACAGAGTCAGATGACTTTCCCCTGGTTGGTCAGTGCTCCACTCTCTGTCTCTCTCGTCCTCTAACATTGTTTGTGTAGCTGGTGAAAGAGCGGAAGGCTGCGGCGTGTCAGCGATGGACCCTTACGGTGGTACCGTCAGGGAGAGAGGGAAACACAGGCTAACTGTGGTACAGTCAGGGAGAGAGGGAAACACAGGCTAACTGTGGTACCGTCAGGGAGAGAGGGAAACACAGGCTAACTGTGGTACAGTCAGGGAGAGAGGGAAACACAGGCTAACTGTGGTACAGTCAGGGAGAGAGGGAAACACAGGCTAACTGTGGTACAGTCAGGGAGAGAGGGAAACACAGGCTAACTGTGGTACCGTCAGGGAGAGAGGGAAACACAGGCTAACTGTGGTACCGTCAGGGAGAGAGGGAAACACAGGCTAACTGTGGTACCGTCAGGGAGAGAGGGAAACACAGGCTAACTGTGGTACAGTCAGGGAGAGAGGGAAACACAGGCTAACTGTGGTACAGTCCGGGAGAGAGGGAAACACAGGCTAACTATGGTACCGTCAGGGAGAGAGGGAAACACAGGCTAACTGTGGTACCGTCAGGGAGAGAGGGAAACACAGGCTAACTGTGGTACAGTCAGGGAGAGAGGGAAACACAGGCTAACTGTGGTACCGTCAGGGAGAGAGGGAAACACAGGCTAACTGTGGTACAGTCAGGGAGAGAGGGAAACACGGGCTAACTGTGGTACAGTCAGGGAGAGAGGGAAACACAGACTAACTGTGGTACCGTCAGGGAGAGAGAGAAACACAGGCTAACTGTGGTACCGTCAGGGAGAGAGGGAAACACAGGCTAACTGTGGTACCGTCAGGGAGAGAGGGAAACACGGGCTAACTGTGGTACCGTCAGGGAGAGAGGGAAACACAGGCTAACTGTGGTACAGTCAGGGAGAGAGGGAAACACAGGCTAACTGTGGTACCGTCAGGGAGAGAGGGAAACACAGGCTAACTGTGGTACCGTCAGGGAGAGAGGGAAACACAGGCTAACTGTGGTACCGTCAGGGAGAGAGGGAAACACAGGCTAACTGTGGTACCGTCAGGGAGAGAGGGAAACACAGGCTAACTGTGGTACAGTCAGGGAGAGAGGGAAACACAGGCTAACTGTGGTACCGTCAGGGAGAGAGGGAAACACAGGCTAACTGTGGTACAGTCAGGGAGAGAGGGAAACACAGGCTAACTGTGGTACAGTCAGGGAGAGAGGGAAACACAGGCTAACTGTGGTACAGTCAGGGAGAGAGGGAAACACAGGCTACCTGTGGTACCGTCAGGGAGAGAGGGAAACACGGGCTAACTGTGGTACCGTCAGGGAGAGAGGGAAACACAGGCTAACTGTGGTACCGTCAGGGAGAGAGGGAAACACAGGCTAACTGTGGTACCGTCAGGGAGAGAGGGAAACACAGGCTAACTGTGGTACAGTCAGGGAGAGAGGGAAACACAGGCTAACTGTGGTACCGTCAGGGAGAGAGGGAAACACAGGCTATCTGTGGTACAGTCAGGGAGAGAGGGAAACACAGGCTAACTGTGGTACAGTCAGGGAGAGAGGGAAACACAGGCTAACTGTGGTACAGTCAGGGCGAGAGGGAAACATAGGCTATCTGTGGTGCAGTTAAGGAGAGAGGGAAACACAGGCTAACTGTGGTGCAGTTAAGGAGAGAGGGAACACACAGGCTAACTGTGGTACAGTTAAGGAGAGAGGGAAACACAGGCTAACTGTGGTACCGTCAGGGAGAGAGGGAAACACGGGCTAACTGTGGTACAGTCAAGGAGAGAGGGAAACGCAGGCTAACTGTGGTACAGTCAGGGAGAGAGGGAAACACAGGCTAACTGTGGTACAGTCAGGGAGAGAGGGAAACACAGGCTAACTGTGGTACAGTCAGGGAGAGAGGGAAACACAGGCTATCTGTGGTACAGTCAGGGAGAGAGGGAAACACAGGCTAACTGTGGTACAGTCAGGGAGAGAGGGAAACACAGGCTAACTGTGGTACAGTCAGGGCGAGAGGGAAACATAGGCTATCTGTGGTGCAGTTAAGGAGAGAGGGAAACACAGGCTAACTGTGGTGCAGTTAAGGAGAGAGGGAACACACAGGCTAACTGTGGTACAGTTAAGGAGAGAGGGAAACACAGGCTAACTGTGGTACCGTCAGGGAGAGAGGGAAACACGGGCTAACTGTGGTACAGTCAAGGAGAGAGGGAAACGCAGGCTAACTGTGGTACAGTCAGGGAGAGAGGGAAACACAGGCTAACTGTGGTACCGTCAGGGAGAGAGGGAAACACAGGCTAACTGTGGTACAGTCAGGGAGAGAGGGAAACACAGGCTAACTGTGGTACAGTCAGGGAGAAAGGGAAACACAGGCTAACTGTGGTACAGTCAGGGAGAGAGGGAAACACAGGCTAACTGTGGTACAGTCAGGGAGAGAGGGAAACACAGGCTACCTGTGGTACCGTCAGGGAGAGAGGGAAACACAGGCTAACTGTGGTACCGTCAGGGAGAGAGGGAAACACAGGCTAACTGTGGTACCGTCAGGGAGAGAGGGAAACACAGGCTAACTGTGGTACCGTCAGGGCGAGAGGGAAACATAGGCTATCTGTGGTGCAGTTAAGGAGAGAGGGAAACACAGGCTAACTGTGGTGCAGTTAAGGAGAGAGGGAAACACAGGCTAACTGTGGTACAGTTAAGGAGAGAGGGAAACACAGGCTAACTGTGGTACCGTCAGGGAGAGAGGGAAACACGGGCTAACTGTGGTACAGTCAAGGAGAGAGGGAAACGCAGGCTAACTGTGGTACAGTCAGGGAGAGAGGGAAACACAGGCTAACTGTGGTACCGTCAGGGAGAGAGGGAAACACAGGCTAACTGTGGTACAGTCAGGGAGAGAGGGAAACACAGGCTAACTGTGGTACAGTCAGGGAGAGAGGGAAACACAGGCTAACTGTGGTACCGTCAGGGAGAGAGGGAAACATAGGCTATCTGTGGTACAGTCAGGGAGAGAGGGAAACACAGGCAGGATAGCTGACAAGGAAGTCCGGAACAGGGAAACAGAAGGGCAACGGAAAGAGTGGGGAGGGAGCGATTGTAGGGCGAGAGTGAACCATGAGGCTCTTGTCCAGTGGTGTAAAGTACTTAAGTAAAAATACTTTAAAGTACTACTTAAATCATTTTGGGGGGGAATCTGTACTTTACTTTACAATTTTGGACAACTTTTACTTTTACTCCACTACATTCCTAAAGAAAAGAATGTACTTTTTACTCCTTACATTTTCCCTGACACCCAAAAGTACTCGTTACATTTTGAGCGCTTAGCAGGACAGGAAAATTGTCTAATTCACGCACTTATCAAGAGAACATCCCTGGTCATCCCTGCTGCTTCTGATCTGGCAGACTCACTAAACACAAATGCTTTGTTTGTAAATTATGTCTGACTGTTGAATTGTGCCCCTGGCTATCCATAAAAAAAATACAAATGTAAATGTTGTGCCATCTGGGTTGCTTAATATGGGCGGCAGGTAGCCTAGTGGTTAGAGCATTGGACTAGTAACCGAAAGGTTGCAAGATCGAGTCCCCGAGCTGACAAGGTCGTTCTGCCCCTGAACAAGGCAGTTAACCCACTGTTCCTAGACCGTCATTGAAAATAAGAATTTGTTCTTTTAACTGACTTGCCTATTTAAATATAAGGAATTTGAAATGATTTATACTTTTACTTTTGATACTTAAGTATATTTTAGTGATTACATTTAGTTTTGATACTTAAGTATATTTAAAACCAAATACGTTTAGACTTTTACTCAAGTAGTATTTTACTGGGTGACTTTCACTTTTACTTGAGTCATTTTATATAAAGGTATCTTTACTTTTACTCAAGTATGACAATTGGGTATTTTTTTCCACCACTGCTCTTGTCAAGGGAACAGCGTCCCTCCCTTCTCCCCATTGGCAAATGCAGCTGGGTCCATTTTTAGAAAGCTAGAGAGAGGAAATCCTGAACGAGTGTGGGCCTGGTGACCTCTAACCTTCGCCGAGGGAGCTGCCCATTGTGCCAGGTCACATGGTTCCAGATTACAGAGCAGAGGGAGAGAGGAAGGGGAGCAGAGCAGTGACACACTGGGCTGGAATGAGGGTCTGTCTGGGTGCAGTTCAGCGAGAGCCCCTGCCCCTCTATTAGAGAAACACAAACAGAAACACCAGGTGGTGAACGTCACTCACATGTCCGTGACTCACGCCGCGTCACAGCTGACTCAGAGCAGATGTTTTACACATCCACACGGCTCTTACAGTAAATGTCACACCTGATACATACAACCAGCGCTGCTAACCGCAGTGCTATTTAACCCCTTTTTTACATGGTGGTTTAACCCTTTGGTGGCACCCAGATTACATAAACTTGTTGCTGGAAGTTCTGAAATCGTATTTCAGTTTAGTCAGAGAGAATTATTATTTTTTCCCTGGTCTTTTTGCTCATGATTTCCATGGATCTAATTTCACCATTTGATAGCCTATATTTAAGTTTTTAGGTGTCACTTTCTTTACAAAGAAATGGTCTGAATGTATTATCACTGTCTGTTAGAAGACCTGGCATGATAGTACTATTTTACATGTATATGTTATACTAATACAATACAAACTGAGATGTCACTCATCTAGCTGATACACTGACGTGCCTCCCTGTGTGTTCTAGCCACTGTGTTCTGTACAGTAAGTCACTAAGGGGGCATCCCAAATGGCACCCTATTCCCTATGTAGTGCACTTCTTTTGACCAGAGCCCTATGGGAATAGGGTGCCAATTGTGTCGGTGTGGATGGGTGAATCCTGTGGTGATACAGCTCAGCTAGCCTCTCTCTCTGAGCCCAGGGCTTTGTCTTCACTCTTCCAGAAGATCCTGGGTTAACACTGGGGAGGATCACTCTTCCAGAATATCCTGGGTTAACCCTGGGGAGGATCACTCTTCCAGAATATCCTGGGTTAACACTGGGGAGGATCACTCTTCCAGAATATCCTGGGTTAACACTGGGGAGGATCACTCTTCCAGAATATCCTGGGTTAACACTGGGGAGGATCACTCTACCAGAAGATCCTGGGTTAACACTGGGGAGGATCACTCTTCCAGAAGATCCTGGGTTAACACTGGGGAGGATCACTCTTCCAGAATATCCTGGGTTAACCCTGGGGAGGATCACTCTTCCAGAATATCCTGGGTTACCACTGGGGAGGATCACTCTACCAGAAGATCCTGGGTTAACACTGGGAGGATCACTCTACCAGAAGATCCTGGGTTAACACTGGGGAGGATCACTCTTCCAGAATATCCTGGGTTAACACTGGGGAGGATCACTCTACCAGAAGATCCTGGGTTAACACTGGGGAGGATCACTCTTCCAGAAGATCCTGGGTTAACACTGGGGAGGATCACTCTTCCAGAATATCCTGGGTTAACACTGGGGAGGATCACTCTTCCAGAAGATCCTGGGTTAACACTGGGGAGGATCACTCTTCCAGAATATCCTGGGTTAACACTGGGGAGGATCACTCTACCAGAAGATCCTGGGTTAACACTGGGGAGGATCACTCTTCCAGAAGATCCTGGGTTAACACTGGGGAGGGGAGGATTAGCAGTAACACAGGATAAAGTACATTTTAAAACAAGCGGGCCTGTTTGTCCTGGTCTGCAGGTCCCTCTGCTGGTAAATTGCTGCCAACATATTTAATTGGATTATATATTTTTGTTTTGATTTGAACTTAATTGATTTCCAGAGGGAAATGAAGGTATCACAGGCTCACACATAGCAACAGCAACATAGCCCACAGTTCTAAGGATTGACAGGCAGGTTTTTTAATGTGGTAATTGAGGTTATATAGAGGTTATAGTTTTTGTATAGCTTGTGTTTTAGTACACTGTTGTTATGCGTGGAGCATGAGGTGATGACAGTGAAGGAAGATGCCTGTCTGGCTGAGGCGAGACAGGGTCAAACACTCCCTTTGTCCTTGGTGACAGGAGTGCCAGCCAATCAATAAGACATCGGATCCCCTCCAGGACACTTGCTCAGATCCCCCCCAGCACAGTGTCAGAATCTCAGCTTGACCCCCCGGCCTCTCCCAGCTTGCTTGTCTGCCAGCCTGGAGGATGAGTAATGTCCCACCTATTCCTGTTGTGGACTATGTGTGGTGGATGGGGGGTTAGGCTTTAGTTGTCCCTAGACGCTGATCTTGGGTCAGTTTTACATTTCCCCATGAATGGTTAAGGTTAGGATTGGGGGAGGGGAAGCTGATCCTAGATCTGTACCTAGGGGAAACTTCACCTAGTAGCGTGGTGGATGAGCCCATGTCATGTGATCTGGGCGAGTGAGATGAGGGGGGGGGTAGAGGTTATGGGGTTCAACTCTGGCTTAGACGCTCTCCCAGACAGCTGAGGATAAGTGACGGCCGTCCCCTAGCGCTCCTCAGCAGCCCAGGGCTAGGGTCAGGAGAGCCTGTTTATAGTTTATGGCTCGGAGCAACAGGGAAGTATGCCTCATAACCCACCAAAGATTCTACCACATTACAATTACAGCCGATCTCTCTTTGAGGTGGACTGTCTGGTGCTTTCACTCTCAAACCACTCTTGAGGACTGAGTGACTCAGCATCTTCTCCCTTTTTTCCAGCCCCCCTCTTTTCATTCACGTCTTCTTCAGTTCTGGTGAAACAAATTCCATTGATTCTGTTGCTGGGACTGGGACTGGGACTGGGACTGGGACTGGGACTGGGACTGGGGCTCGGACTGGGACTTTGACTGGGACTGGGACTGGGGCTAGGACTGGGGCTGGGACTGGGACTGGGACTGGGATTGGGAATGGGGTTGAGGCAGTGTTAGTGTGGTGGCGCGCTCTGCTGGCTGCAGGTGGTAGTGCGTCTGTCTGGAGACGTTGGAGGTGTTGCTGTGACAGAGATCAGGCTCCAGACAGTCTAGCCGAAGCTCCACATCAAACCCTCCTTAATCCAACCGTTTCACTTTCGCTGACCAGATAACAACGCAGATTGATTCAAATAGAAGACGAGTAATGCCCGGCAAATAAAACTATCAGATCAGATCAGAGGCTAAATTCGTCCCAGAAATATCACATTGAAAGAGGTGACGTTTAATCAAACCTAAAACATTCCTGCTTGGCTAATTACACTGTATCAATTATACAATCCTACAGAAACGTCTGTCGCCGTGTTAGCTTTACACGGCCAGAGCCAACACCCTCTCAGCTCTCCACAAATCATTATGTCATTGATATTCAGAGTAACATTGTCATTAACTACATCATTGCTCTAACTGCCAATGGAACTCTGTGCGGTCGGGCAGATGTTGCCAACCAATGGGCTTTGGACAGATTTCCTTAACCCACCTCAGTACTTCTGTGAGAGGGATGATCCCTGTGACAGGCCAAGGTGTTGACATTTGGGGGGTGTAGCAGAAGTCCCAGGGGGTTGGGGGTTGGGGGCTTAAACCCTTCAGAGAGGATTCCAGGAGGGGCCAGCCCGAGTTCAGGACACCCCAGGTGGGCGATGGGAGGGAGGCAGCACATGGAATGGCAGACCTTCTTAATAAATGCCAGAGGAAGAAAGGGAGACGAGTGTCACATTCATTTCAGGGTTTATTTGAACTGAAAATAGAAAGGGAGAGGGG
The DNA here is from genome assembly GCF_016432855.1 of Salvelinus namaycush. Lineage (NCBI taxonomy): Eukaryota > Metazoa > Chordata > Actinopteri > Salmoniformes > Salmonidae > Salvelinus > Salvelinus namaycush. The sequence continues at coordinate 47,633,743 of NC_052312.1, read as the reverse complement.
GACAAAGGGAGGAATAGAATGACATAGAAATGGAGAGATGGAGGGAATGTGGTGTGTGGGCACGTTGCTGAGATGCCAGGTCACGGTACAGGTCAAAGTGTACTGTGAGCGAGTCAACCCCAGGATCTGACTCACCCCTTTGATTTGATCATTTCTAACCATTCTAACAATACCAGGAAGTGTAACTAATCACGTCCTGATACAAAAACACAGTGAATCACACCCATACAGCTCATATGTCATGTTCTCTAATGGCTCCAACAGTACTTTGCAGGTCAGTGGTTGTGGCCTAGGTCTTGTTGAATGATTTTATGACTCCTGCATGACTCAGTTGTTATACTAGAGGTTTTATTTTGGATGGTTTGGGACTTTTGGAGGGTGAAAAGGTATACCGTGATGATCAGGATATGTGTATTTATGGGCCTGTGTGTGTCCACTTGTCTATCTCTGGCAGCAGCAGGCCTCTGTGTGAATCAGGGACCTATCTCTGTCAGTGTGTCAGAGTCTGGCAGCAGCAGGCCTCTGTGTGAATCAGGGACCTATCTCTGGCTGTGTGTCAGAGTCTGGCAGCAGCAGGCCTCTGTGTGAATCAGGGACCACTAATTAAACGTTTGCTTGTTTATGTTTCTCTCGCCCTTCCTAATTGATTTGCGGGGGGGAGGAACTTCCAGGGCTGCATCCCAAATGGCACTCAATGGCATCCTATTCCTAATATATAGGGCACTACTTTTGACCAAAGCCCTTTGGGCCCTATATAGGGAATAGGGGGCCATTTGGGATGCTGGTCCGGTCTCTCGGCACATGGACCGCTGATTACAGAGCTCTGAGGAATCCTTGAATAGCAGAGTGTCAGTCTGAAGCGTTGGAACGCTTGTAAAGAGGAGTACCCGCAGTAGACAAGTGGCTTTGAAGCAGGAACACTTTGTGTACCACAATATGAAGGCCAATAATTAGGAATGTCACTTTGATAGGATGAGGATAGGATACATGACAGTGTGCTGTATATCGTTTGTTATTCTACAGCTGACAGCTGAGCAGCTCATTACACCAACGTTTCCGATGGCCTCCTTTGTGGACATTTCTGCTTGGATTTTAGCTTCAATAGTCTCCCCTCCATTTTGAATCAGCGAGTCTTCTCGTCTCATTGTTATCGACCCCTGTGTTATCTCTGTCTGACAGAGCCAACCTGGCAGCCAGTTGATAAGTATTGCGTTTGTTTTTTGACGAGCGATTTGACAAAAACGAAAACACATTGTGACTCACAGCGAGACAGTGGCGAATCGTAACCAAGATCTCGGTAACCTAACGAGATGTCACAGCCAGCTGAACCTGTCATTTAAGAGAGGCGAGAGGCGGGGAAGCCAAAATATGTTCAACAAGGCAGTGTCCCAAATGGCACCCTGTTCCCTCTATAGTGATCTACTCTCGACCAGACCACCATAGGCCCTGGTCAAATGTAGTGCACTATGAAGGGAAAAGCCATTTGGGACGTAGCCCTAGCTTGTCAAGGCCCCTAGCCGCCTCACTCTCTCTCTGTCAGGGCGGGGTTGTGTGCTTTGCCAAAGTGACATCACAGCCTGTGGCCTGCAAGCCAGACACTGCCTCAGACCTGCACACTGCGGTAACCATGGTGTGGTGACACACACCCACACACACACTATAAGCACAAGTCATAAACTTCCGAATACACAGCGTGTGTGTTTTTGTGTGTGTGTGTTGTGTGTGTATGGTCTGTGAGATTCTGTAGCATGTAGAAAAAGCTACAGATCAGTCATCACCCATAACAGATGCATAATGCATCCCCTTCTCCTTGAGTCTCTCAGGGAGCTGCTGTAGCCCACGTGTCAGTGCTTGAGTCTCTCAGGGAGCTGCTGTAGCCCACGTGTCAGTGCTTGAGTCTCTCAGTGAGCTGCTGTAGCCCACGTGTCAGTGCTTGAGTCTCTTAGGGAGCTGCTGTAGCCCACGTGTCAGTGCTTGAGTCTCTCAGGGAGCTGCTGTAGCCCACGTGTCAGTGCTTGAGTCTCTCAGGGAGCTGCTGTAGCCCAACGTGTCAGTGCTTGAGTCTCTCAGGGAGCTGCTGTAGCCCACATGTCAGTGCTTGAGTCTCTCAGGGAGCTGCTGTAGCCCACGTGTCAGTGCTTGAGTCTCTCAGGGAGCTGCTGTAGCCCACGTGTCAGTGCTTGAGTCTCTCAGGGAGCTGCTGTAGCCCACGTGTCAGTGCTTGTTTATTATTCTAGCTGTGCAAATTGGAAGCAGGATAGTGAGAGACGAGCTCAACTTAAATCTGTCTCTGTCTGTCTCTCACTCTCTCCCAGCGAGTTCTTCTGTCTTCTCTCTCTCTCTCTCTCTCTCTCTGTCTCTCTCTCTCTTTCTCACTCTCACTCTCACACTGACTGACTGACTGACTGACTGACTGACTGACTGACTGACTGGTGGTGTGATGAGGAGGAGGGGTAGTGTTAGTGAGAAAGACTGACTGACTGACTGGCTGACTGGCTGACTGGTGGTGTGATGAGGAGGGGTAGCGTTAGTGAGTGGCTGACTGGTGGTGTGATGAGGAGGGGTAGTGTTAGTGAGAAAGACTGGCTGACTGACTGACTGGCTGGCTGACTGACTGGTGGTGTGATGAGGAGGGGTAGCGTTAGTGAGAGACTGACTGATTCACTGACTGACTGACTCGCTGACTGACTGACTGACTGACTCGCTGACTGACTGACTGACTGGTTGGCTGACTGGTGGTGTGATGAGGAGGGGTAGTGTTAGTGAGAGACTGACTGATTCGCTGACTGACTGGTTGGCTGACTGACTGACTGGCTGACTGGTGGTGTGATGAGGAGGGGTAGCGTTAGTGAGAGACTGACTGATTCGCTGACTGACTGACTCGCTGACTGACTGACTGGTTGGCTGACTGGCTGACTGGTGGTGTGATGAGGAAAGGTAGTGTTAGTGAGAGACTGACTGAATTGCTGACTGACTGACTGACTGACTGACTGACTGGCTGACTGACTGACTGACTGACTGGTTGGCTGACTGACTGACTGGCTGACTGGTGGTGTGATGAGGAGGGGTAGTGTTAGTGAGAGACTGACTGACTGACTGGCTGGTTGGCTGACTGACTGACTGGCTGGCTGACTGGTGGTGTGATGAGGAGGGGTAGTGTTAGTGAGAGACTGACTGACTGGTTGACTGACTGACTGACTGGCTGGCTGGTGGTGTGATGAGGAGGGGTAGTGTTAGTGAGAGACTGACTGACTGACTGACTGGTTGGCTGAATGACTGACTGGCTGACTGGTGGTGTGATGAGGAGGGGTAGTGTTAGTGAGAGACTGACTGACTGACTGACTGACTGGTTGGCTGACTGACTGACTGGCTGGCTGGTGGTGTGATGAGGAGGGGTAGCATTAGTGAGAGACTGACTGGTTGGCTGACTGACTGACTGGCTGACTGGTGGTGTGATGAGGAGTGGTAGCGTTAGTGAGAGACTGCCTGACTCTAGCTGAGAAGTGATGCGCCAGCAGGAGTTGTCATCGCTCCACGACCGAGCTGCTTAATTGCTGGCTGATATGAGGCTGTCATTCTCAGGATGTATCCCAAATGGCATCCTATGTCCTATCTAGTGCACTACTTTAGACCAGAGCCTTATGGACCCTGGTGCACTAGATAAGGAAAATATGCTTTTTGGGTCGCAGTGATCCACCATTTGTCTCCCCTCGGCCCCCCTTACTGGCCCATGTCCATCCTTGCGTCAGCTTGCAGTACTGAGAGAATCCTTGATTGACGTGCGTGAGCGCATCCAACAACAGAATCCATCCAAACTGCATCCCGCCATGCAATTATTTTATTCTCTCCCACTCAGGGTTTTCCCAAAATGAGGGACTGGCGTGCCAGATATGTACTTTGGGAATATTAATCAAAGCTTACGTGTGTCTTTTTGACCGCACATTCAAATATTTTGAGACTGACGAAGTCAAGATTGTACAAATTAGACCTAAATAAAAGCTTGAATGTTTCAATGATAAATCCTCAAGGAAAGGGTAAATACACTACAGTAGCTTTGTAGATCAGACCTTACTTGTAGAGGGAGGGAGGGAGGGAGGGAGGGAGGGAGGGAGGGAGGGAGGGAGGGAGGGAGAGCGAGAGATTCAGATAAGTTAAGCACAGTTCATGACATTCTGGGAATTCCAACTGACATTCCTTCAGAGCGAGACGGCTTCATCAGGTCTAAGTGAAAATCACCTAGATCCACCAGGAATGTGCGTCTGTGATTTGCCAGAATCAAACACAAACCAACCTCCGCCGCCCCTCGATATGATTGGACAGATTCGTTTTCAAACCGACCAAGTCGGGGCCTGACCAATTTTTTGGAACACACACAGCCTCAGCAATGATTGACAGTTGGTGTGGTTAAGAAGGTGTTCACTTCACTATGGACCTATTCAAAGGTTGCGCCCCCAAAAAAATATATTGCTGTGGGGAGATGCTGACCTATGGGCCTTGGTCAAAAGTAGTGCACTATATAGGGAATAGGGTGCAATTTGGGACACTTACATAGTCTGATTGTGTGGAATAGGAGGCCCACTCTCCTCTGAAGACAAGATAGTGAGAGTTTCTCTGAGAAAATGGGGGTTTGAAGATGTGTCATGCCCATGGGAGTAGTCTATACAGGTTAACAGTAGTCTGTACAGGTTAACAGTAGTCTATACAGGTTAACAGTAGTCTGTACAGGTTAACATTAGTCTATACAGGTTAAAATTAGTCTATACAGGTTAACAGTAGTCTATACAGGTTAACAGTAGTCTATACAGGTTAACAGTAGTCTGTACAGGTTAACATTAGTCTATACAGGTTAACATTAGTCTATCCAGGTTAACAGTAGTCTGTACAGGTTAACATTAGTCTATACAGGTTAACAGTAGTATATACAGGTTAACAGTAGTATATACAGGTTAACAGTAGTATATACAGGTTAACAGTGGAAAGGCCTTCCATTGGGAAGGATGTCTCTCCTGGCCCCGTCCAACTTGGATTCACGGTCCGTTCTGGTCTTGGGGGATTTCTGACAGGGCGTTTTTTTCCTGTCGATCACTTGATCGCTCCCAATCCTGACTCCGCCGTTCTTGACAAAGACGCTCTCTGAGGAAGGTTCATCATAGTGCATTGACTTTATGGTCTCATCACTCTCAAGTTTATGCAGTTTTTATGTAGAGCTTAATTATGCAGGAATTGTCTCTTTGCCAGGCTTGGATTTTTGATGGGAGTGTGAATGGTACCTCTCTTCATCCAATCTCCATGTACTACTGCTGAGGCTCAGGTCCCCAGGCTTCATGGTAACATTGCAGAGAGATGCCTATATATAATCAACCCTCAAATACAATTACCCTGTATAAGAACTGGGTGGTCAGAGCCCCTTGACTGTATCGGCTCAGAGAGTAATGCTGAGTCTCTAATGGCAGCCTATAGACCAGGGCCCATAGACTGCCCATAGACTGCCCATAGACTGCCCATAGACTGCCCATAGACTACCCATAGACTGCCCATAGACTGCCCATAGACTGCCCATAGACTACCCATAGACTGCCCATAGACTACTCATAGACTGTCCATAGACTACTCATAGACTACCCATAGACTACCCATAGACTACTCATAGACTACCCATAGACTACCCATAGACTACCCATAGACTACTCATAGACTACCCATAGACTGCATTGTCAGTCACTCCTTGGTGCTCGATTCACTAATAGCAGTCGATTACTATCCAATCATGTTCTAATACAGTGTAGATCAGTGTAGGTGGTCTCTAATGTGGATATTGATCCCAGTCCCATTGCAATAACTACACACTCCCTTGACTGTATTGATGAGAAATACTGTACATCTACCAGCTATTAGCCACTAACTGTTTTAAGAGGGAACAGTAAACCAAATCAAGACTGTTGTGTTTCGCTTTGTCACTGAGTACCACTCTGTTCAAGGAGGCAAGATCTGAGACCCAAATGGTTCCCTATAGTGCAATACTTTTGATAAGGGTCAATAGGGCTCTGAATAGAAAATAGTGCACTATATAGGGAATAGGGTGCCATTTGTGACTTAGGCTAGGAGGTCGCTGCAACCTTCACACCATGTCACCAGTGATCATGTCAGCAGAACCCTCAGACCCCGAGAGAGGGGGACATTTGTCATGTTCTCTGTTAGCCAGACAATTCTCTCTCTCTGTCTGTGTCTAGACGACTGTGACCTGCCTGTAGGGGGAGGGAGAGGGAGGGAGGGAGAGAGAGATGGAAAGGAGAGAGAGATGGAAAGGAGAGAGAGATGGAAAGGAGAGAGAGATGGAAAGGAGAGAGAGATGGAAAGGAGAGAGCGATAGACGGCAGAGAGAGGGGAGGGAGGGAGAGAGGGGTGGTGTTCAGCTGTAGTAAAGGGACAGGGGTACAGCCAGAAGCCAACACACACATAGGTGACACACACTGACAGCTTTACCTCCTTAGCTAACCCGTGGGAGTAGCCAGGGGGTGACCCATCCCATTGAACAGCCAGGGGGTGTCCCATCCCTTTGAACAGCCAGGGGGTGACCCATCTCATTGAACAGCCAGGGGGTGACCCATCCCATTGAACAGCCAGGGGGTGTCCCATCCCTTTGAACAGCCACGTGGTGACCCATCCCATTGAACAGCCATGGGGGGATGACCCATCCCATTGAACAGCCATGGGGGGATGACCCATCCCATTGAACAGCCAGGGGGGTGACCCATCCCATTGAACAGCCAGGGGGTGACCCATCCCATTGCCGCAGAAATGAGGACCCACAATCCCCAAATTCACCCCCCACTGTGGAGGGTCCCGTTAGGATTTGACGTCTGATGGAGGGGCGCCGAGAGATCCACGTGCACACACAACCCCAGACACAACCCAGACACAACCCCAGACACAACCCTTCTCTTTATCCCCCCCCAGCCCTCCTCTCAAATCTCCTGACAAACTATGGAGTCATTGCCATAATGTCATTCATCTCTGGTCTGTCTCATGTGGTGCTGGGAAGACTAGTGGTACCAATGTAAAACTACCATGAACTCAGAGAGAAACAACAACAGCTAAATAAGCCTGGCTCAGGCTGATATCCAATGGCACATAAGCAAACCTGTGTACACTATTTTCTATTGTTGCATTTACATTTAAGTCATTTAGCAGACGCTCTTATCCAGAGCGACTTACAAATTGGAAAGTTCATACATATTCATCCTGGTCCCCCCGTGGGAATTGAACCCTGGTCCCCCCGTGGGAATTGAACCCACAACCCTGGCGTTGCAAGCGCCATGCTCTACCAACTGAGCCACACGGGACCACGTTGGACATACTATTGCTGTGGTGTGTAGCGTGTTTGCAGGTGCTTGAGTGCATATGTCCGTCTTCACCTCAGTGTCATGTTTGGCCTAGTCCTCATATCAACTACTGGGTGTTAATGAGTGTGTTTAAGTGTGTGTGTGTGTGTGTGTGTGTGTGTGTGTGTGTGTGTGTGTGTGTGTGTGTGTGTGTGTGTGTGTGTGTGTGTGTGTGTGTGTGTGTGTGTGTGTGTGTGTGTGTGTGTGTGTGTGTGTGTGTGTGTGTGTGTGTGTGCATGCATTTGTGAGTGCATGCGTTTGTGAGTGTGTGTGTTAAATGCCATCCTTCTCTGCTACACATATCAGTGATAAAAGACCACTGCTTCGACTTCCACAGCACAGTGAATACCCTTGGCCTGTATAAAGTCACAGACAGGTCTGCTTCCGTCCCTCAAGCCCTGAGGCTCTGTCTCGCCTCGGTAGATGGCTGGCTCCCCCCGGAGGTATTTAGGGGCCACTGCAGGTTGCCGGCAGTACCTGCGCAGCCATAGACACTGCATTGTGCTCCGACTGTAAAGCAGTCTGCTCGCCGCAAGGCACTCTCACACTGGCGTGAAAGCTGATTGTTTATCTGTACAGGAGCCTGACGCTGAGGGAGATGGCTTCATAACAGGTACATTGACAGCTCTGTAGCTAGCCTCACAGTAGCTCTGTAGCTAATGTCACTGGAGAATAGATAGTTGTAACTGCTCCGGGGAGCTTGGATGGAGGGAGAAGGGGGTGTGGGCATGTCCGTGAGAGGTGTGTGTGTGTGTGTCCTGATGTCATTATTCTCTATGAACGTTGAGAGTGGCACGGCTGAGGTTAGGGCTTCTGTTAGACATGCCGGTGCCAGTCAGTGTTTGTTCTGACGTTGCCCGACACCGTTTGTTAGCTGGATAGAATTGCAAGTCAGAGCTGTTAGCAAGAAATTAAAATAATGAGTCAGGGAAACTGAGACAGTGACGCACAAAATGTTGAACAGTGAGTCTCTATTTAAGGGGCTTAAAGAGACCGAATGAATAGCAACAACAGTGAAGACAAAGGGAAGAGGAGAGTGAATGAGGAGCTGTTAATGTTTACCAGTGTCACAGACAAGGGTAGGTTCAGGCTGGCTGCCTAGTTGAGTTTGAAATGAAGTAAAGAAGTTGACTAGGCAGGTTCTTTGTCAATCTGTTGTTGTGGTTTGTGTGTAGGTTCAGATCACATACGGGCTGGTTTGTCTAACTTTGCTGTAATGAATGCATTGGGGGGTATAGATTCACCTTGAACCAGTGTCCTTACTTTTTCCCTCCATGACATTATCCGATTTAGAGACTGCTTTGTAATCATTTTCTCTTTTCTGTCAGACCCATTTACTTCATAGGATGTATCCCAAAATGGTACCATATTCCCTATTTAGTGCACATCTTTTGAGCAGGCCCATATGGTCTGGTCAAAAGTAGTGCACTATACGGCATAGGGGGCCATTTTGTGGCGCAGGAATAGTGGAATGTAGTTTAACACCATGGAGCCCCACTAGCTTTTCAGATGGTCAATTATTCCAACATTTCTGAATGTGATGCAGTTTATACGATCATCATTAGAGAATAAGCACCATTTCATTCTAGTGTTGAGCATGTTGTTTGTTTGGCTGGGCGGTGGGAATTCAAGTTTGGCTGGACAGAAAAACCCTAACAAACAACTCCAAATGTTTCCTCCAGTTGACAGATGCGGTTGCAGTCAGTTTCTCTCTCACCAAAACAATGGCTTGTGGTGAACTTAATTGAATCCGTCTTGATGAGGCACACCCCCCCTCGTGTCTCTCCACTCGTGTCAAAAAGCTGACTGAACACTCCCCCTTTACCAGAGACATCCCTGGCAGAGGAAACTCTCTCTCCCTCTCTCCCTGTGATTGTGTCAATGCGGCACTCTCCTGATTCACTATTTTTTTGGGAAAGGGGGAAGAGAGGGAGGGAGGTGCTGCAGAGGTGCAGAGGATAAAGAGCACCTTCCTCCTCTGCAGGCTCCTCTCTTTGAGGAAGTTTCTGTCACTTACTGTACCCCCCTGGCATTCCAAACCCCGGCCCCTGGTCGCCCCGGTGCATACTTGGTATTATCTGTAGCAGCAATTAGTAGAGATGTGATGAACCCATTGAACCCGTTCTCCATATCCCTCGGCCGTCAAAGTATTTCCCGCGGCTTCCGTGACCAGAGGTGTCGGAATGTGAGGCTCTTTTCCACACTGTGGTTGTTCCCACTCAGGCAGTAGTGGTGGTGAGGCCTAGTGGGACCTGGTTTAAGAGTGTGTGTACTGTACTCCGACACGTGCTGTGTGTGTGTGTGTGTGTGTGTGTGTGTGTGTGTGTGTGTGTGTGTGTGTGTGTGTGTGTGTGTGTGTGTGTGTGTGTGTGTGTGTGTGTGTCTAACGAAGGTGCTTCCCGCCTCTCCCTGGTTCTCTTTAATGCCTCCCTCATCAGAGAGAAGCCGGCGAACAAAACCACAACAGACAAAACCTTTGAAAGGAGGCGTCTTTGAAGGATACGTGCCCCGTTCCCTGAAAGAGAGAGAAACACCGTTAATTGGGAGCAGTGTGTGAGGCAGAGGGGGGAAAAGGGATAATTTCCGAATAAGGAGCTTGGTTTTTATGAGGGAGTTGCTGGGAAATGGGAACCATAGGCTGGTAGATGCAAAGTGCCTATAATCTGCATATACGTACATCTTTTAATCTCTCTGTCAAGTGTTCCTTTTAAAACCGCTCCTTTGGTGATATTGAAGTGGTTTTAACTGAGTTTCAGTCAATGGCATTATTAGTAGACCACCAGTGGTCTGAAAGTCACAGACAAAACCCCTCCACAGAGGCCCTTGCATTTCTAAGCGGATTTTGACATTGAGAATTCCTCATGCTGGTTGAGTCCTCACACACACACACGTAGGATATGAAAAAAAAACAGCCCTCTTGCTTTTTCGAATTAATCTGAGGATAACAAGACGAGAGTGAGGCTCTGGTATGGGGGTGGGCATCTTTGAGCGGCTCCACAACGGACCCCTGAGGTACCCCTTTTTCAAAGTACCCCCCAGAGAACCCAGTGGAAATAAAGTATGTCAGGGAAGAAGAAGAAGAGCCCTTATGTGTCTGTCTTTGAGTATTTCCATGAGTAACGCACGGCCTCGCTGCTCTGAAAACGCTGCAGACACTTTTGTTCATCCTGCCCTCCCTGTGGTTCCCTCCTCCTGCAGGCGGATAGATAGTATGAAAAGATGATCCCCTCAGAATGAGTGTGCAGCGAGATAGATAGGGGACTGCCTGAAGTGAGTTGTAGGAATGCAAGGATAAACCGCAGAAGTAATGCCCCCTAACAGACCTCGTCAAAATCTCTGCAGCTGTTAGTTTCAATCACCAGTACAGTACATAGCTAACAAATCAACCTATTGGTTTGAGGGCCGTGACGATACCAGTAACACAATATTTTTTTCCATGGCAAAAATGAAAACACGAAGCAGACCCGCTCTTTGGTTCTTTAAAACCTGCTGTATGTAACATATTGTGTGCTATAGCACATAAATAAATGTGATTCTGGATGTCAACATAATGATGTTTGTTTCCATCATTAGGGCTGTTTTCCTGAAGAAGTTAAATCCGTTTGCTGTTTTGTTTCCTAGCCACGATACAACAATATGGGCATCGTCCTGGTCCTAATCGGTTTATGGATTCTATTGCAAGACCTACAGTAACATCAGTTAAACGTCCCGCTGGTGATGCGTTAGTAGCAGGTCGGATCTCTTCTTTAAAAGGCTGATCTGATCTCCTTCCCAGTCCTGCACAGTGAGATCAGAAACCCAGCGAGTCATCCTCATGTTGGAAGCGTCTGTCTTTGATCAAATATTTGTGTTTGTGTTGGAGAGATGTATTGGGAATCCACTGTTTGGTTAATACTCACTGGTGTGCTGTGTGCTACTTATGTTGAGATGGAACTGGGCCGTCTGATTCTGGGATATAGGAGGACTAAGGAAGCCTGTGTTTGTTATTCTGTGTGGTCGAGGTCAGCAGTGACCGTGGTACTAAAACAAACCTGACTCATACCTCAAATAGGAAATGCCAAGCACTAAGCTTCCCATCTTTAAATTAGTCAGATCAACTTGGAGAACTTTCACTCTCTCCCTCTCTCTCTCGCTCTCGCTCTCTCTCTCTTTCGCTCTCTCTCTGTTTCTGTCTCCCTCTCTCTCTCTCTCTCTCTCTCTCTCTGTCTCTCTCTTTCTCTCTCTCTTTCTCTCTGTCTTTCTCTCTGTCTTTCTCTCTGTCTTTCTCTCTCTCTCTCTCTGTATATCTCTCGCTCTCTGTATATCTCTCTCTGTCTCTGTCTCTGTCTCTTTCTCTGTCTCTCTCTGTCTTTATGTCTCTCTCTCGCTGATAAAGCTGAAGATCCTGCCAGCTTCCATCGGTCTCTCTCTCTCTCTCTCTCCTTTCTTTTTGTCTACAGTTATAGATCCCACCCTTACCCCATATTGTCCTCTATGTTGTAGATTTATACAGACTGGGCCAACCACTACCTGACCAAGTCTGGCTGCCCTCGACTCATCAAGGACCTGACCATAGACATTGCTGACGGAGTTCTGCTGGCAGAAATCATCCAGATCATAGGTGAGAGAACACACACACACACACACACACACACACACACACACACACACACACACACACTCACTGACGCAAACACACACACACACAAAGGCACTGATATAAACACACACACGTGCTAACGCAAACACACACACACACACGCAGGCTCTGTTATAAACACACACACAGGCACTGATATAAACACACACGCACAGACGCAAACAAGCACACCCACACACATGTACACACACACACACACACACTCCTGACTTAACCTCACTTGTTAGGCTGAGGGAAACTCTCCATATACCCAGCTATAAAACGTAACGGTGCAGGCATTTAGACGGAACACAAAGGCTTTATCTTCCTTTCCAACTGGTCTCTGTCAGGAGAGGAGCTCCAGCCCTGGCAGCCCACTACACACAGACTGGAAACTAGTCCTGCTCTATTGAACCATGTGTCTCCCATGTGTATCTTTTAGCTAGCCTAGAGAGGCTGGTGTTGATGCTCTGCCTCTCTCTTTTTCCCACCTCCCGGGCTGTCTTGAAACTTTACCCCTGCTCTCCACAACAGACAATGGCCCGATATCCCGTGTCAGTAACACTCAGGCAGCAGCTGATGAATTAGCAGAGACTTTTCTTTTCCCAAACTTTCACTGCTTCGTGGTTGGGCAGGGGGCATTCCTAAAAACACACACATGCACGCACACACACACACACACACACACACACACACACACACACACACACACACACACACACACACACACACACACACACACACACACACACACACACACACACACACACACACACACACACACACACACACACACACACACACACACACACACACACACAGAGATCCGTGCTCCTCCTGTCCCTGAGCTCTGTAAGGGCTCCTCCGCTAGACTAGAAGTGCCCTAACTCAGAAGGGTCTCTGTGTGTTTAGGCACTTCTTCTTGTGGGAAGGTTTCACACTTAATTGTTTTGTTGTTCTTCTTCTTCCAGCTAATGAGAAAGTGGAGGACATCAATGTCAGCCCCAGGAGTCAATCACACATGGTGAGTCTGCTAGTTCACCTTCCTTTTTGTGGAGGTGATAGTATTACTTCTGTTTTTATTTCTGCTGTCATGGTATTGAAACGTTGGCCTGGTTGAGAGTCTGTATGAGGACATGTTCTGTAGGTCTTTCAGGGTACTGTCATGAACATGTTTGATTGTATTGCAGGAAACATAACAGTACTATTCAGAGACCACAGAAGGCTGACTCCTATGGTCCTAATTGCAAAAATCTCTTAGCCAAAAATATACTCTGTCAATGATGTGACTTTAAATGCATAATGTCTAATTGCACACAGCCCACAGCTTGACGATTACCTCTCAATCTAACTGCTATAATTCAGTGAGTTCTCTCACTTTGTCCGTCTGTTTTGGCATCTTTTACACTAGTGTAATTAAAAGCGACTTAGCTAGCTGTATTGCCGTGTAGTTTTAATGGATTCTGAGGGGGATTACAGACCAGGCTTCTGTCTTACAGTAAACCCAACAGGGTTGGTGTTTGGCCAAAGCCCTGTGTTTGTGGCTAGAGCTGGGTCTGGTCCACTGTGACACACTGGTCACTAAGGGCTCTCCCCTACAAGCCCACAGAAATGCAGGTCCAGACGCCAGCCACCCCTGTCCCTAAAGGATTTGTGCTGGAGGAGGTGCCTGTTTATGTGTAATGTGTGTGTGCCTGTGTGTGTGCCTGTGTAATGTGTGTGTGCCTGTGTAATGTGTGTGTGCCTGTGTAATGTGTGTGTGCCTGTGTGTGTGTGTGTGTGTGTGTGCGTGTACATGCGTGTGTGTACATGCGTGTGTGTACATGCGTGTGTGTGTGTGTGTGTGTGTGTGTGTGTGTGTGTTCACTCTTTGTCTCAGTCACTCAAAGCCCATTGATCCAGCATGAGCCTCAGAGGCCGTGCCAGCCCCTGTGGTGGGGAGGGGAACTTGACTTTGAGGAAACACGTCTGCTTGTGGCTCGGGGTATATGGGGGACATGAGCAGAGGGAACATCTGACACACTTGTGGAGCCGTGTTGCACTGAGCAGCTCTGGAGAGAGGACAACATTGGTCCTCAGAACTGAGTGGATTTAAGGCAAGCCACTGAGGGTCAAAGGGCAATTCAGGAACAACTGAGGTAACAGAGGATAATTGGAGATGATGTGGCAGACAGGTTTTCAGAGTGTGTTTTACCGCTGCAGACTAGGAACAGCTTGTTAGTGAATGTAGGTGTACATGTACTGTATGTTGTGCTGGGTTGGCAGTAGATGCTATTTGCCTCTCCGGTGTTGTCTGTGTGATCGAGCTAATATGTGTCATTAAACCAGAGTTCTCCAACCCTGACCCTGGAGAGATACCCTCCTGTAGGTTTTAACTCCAACCCTGACCCTGGAGAGATACCCTCCTGTAGGTTTTAACTCCAAACCCTGACCCTGGAGAGATACCCTCCTGTAGGTTTTAACTCCAACCCTGACCCTGGAGAGATACCCTCCTGTAGGTTTTAACTCCAACCCTGACCCTGGAGAGATACCCTCCTGTAGGTTTTAACTCCAACCCTGACCCTGGAGAGATACCCTCCTGTAGGTTTTAACTCCAACCCCAGCTGTAACTAACCTGATTCATCTTATCAACCAGCTAATGATTAGAATCAGGTGTGCTAGATTAGGGTTGAAGTTAAAACCTACAGGACGGTAGCTCTCCAGGACCAGGGATGGAGAGCCCTGCATTCAACTGTTGATGGGAAGCGTAGGTGCTGTGAGGGGGACCTGACTGGCTTTACATACCATTCAGCTTGATAGTGGACGATTGACAGGATGGGATGATGTGAGGGAAACTGAAGAAGGAAATTGAACACTGTTAACATGGCATTGCAGTGACTACCTACGGATATCCATATTAGGCAAACGTCCAATTCCGTAACACGTTACGTTAGTGTTGCTATCAGTGTGTAAAATCTCTTAAGTACAATTAAAATAATATTGTGGTTACTCATTGTTTCATAGGACTTACAGCAGCAACCCTTACCCTAAGCTACAGGGTGAAGTTACTCATTGTTTCATAGGACTTACAGCAGCAACCCTTACCCTAAGCTACAGGGTGAAGTTACTCATTGTTTCCTAGGACTTACAGCAGCAACCCTTACCCTAAGCTACAGGGTGAAGTTACTCATTGTTTCATAGGACTTACAGCAGCAACCCTTACCCTAAGCTACAGGGTGAAGTTACTCATTGTTTCATAGGACTTACAGCAGCAACCCTTACCCTAAGCTACAGGGTGAAGTTACTCATTGTTTCATAGGACTTACAGCAGCAACCCTTACCCTAAGCTACAGGGTGAAGTTACTCATTGTTTCATAGGACTTACAGCAGCAACCCTTACCCTAAGCTACAGGGTGAAGTTACTCATTGTTTCATAGGACTTACAGCAGCAACCCTTACCCTAAGCTACAGGGTGAAGTTACTCATTGTTTCATAGGACTTACAGCAGCAACCCTTACCCTAAGCTACAGGGTGAAGTTAATCATTGTTTCATAGGACTTACAGCAGCAACCCTTACCCTAAGCTACAGGGTGAAGTTACTCATTGTTTCATAGGACTTACAGCAGCAACCCTTACCCTAAGCTACAGGGTAAAGTTACTCATTGTTTCCTAGGACTTACAGCAGCAACCCTTACCCTAAGCTACAGGGTGAAGTTACTCATTGTTTCATAGGATTTACAGCAGCAACCCTTACCCTAAGCTACAGGGTGAAGTACAGTGTAAAAATGAGTAATTACATTACTAACTGGAGTAATTACACTCTACTAAGGGCTCTGTAATGTAAAGTGGATCAGTCCATCTATATCACCGCTACTGAGCGGAGAAATGACTCTTAAGTCTTGTTCATTGATATTTTTGGAGATTGTAGCTGTGTAGCTGAACAACACTGAAGAAACTATTTTCAGCAGGCGAGGAGCATCTCTTATTGCCTGAGGAAGTCGGAGGAACAGACTTCTCTCCAACACGGCTCCAGCTATACTTCACCGACTAAATTGCATAATAGAGTCTCTCCCATTGATCTGACTCTGCTCAGGTCGGCTAATTGATCTGACTCTGCTCAGGTCGGCTAATTGATCTGACTCTGCTCAGGTCGGCTAATTGATCTGACTCTGATCAGGTCGGCTAATTGATCTGACTCTGCTCAGGTCGGCTAATTGATCTGACTCTGCTCAGGTCGGCTAATTGATCTGACTCTGCTCAGGTCGGCTAATTGATCTGACTTTGCTCAGGTCGGCTAATTGATCTGACTCTGCTCAGGTCGGCTAATTGATCTGACTCTGCTCAGGTCGGCTAATTGATCTGACTCTGCTCAGGTCGGCTAATTGATCTGGCTGGAAGAGCACGTGGCTAAGCGCTAGTCTAAGGCCAGCCAGCCAGTAGTGAACATCAACTGACCCCAACACGTTTGTTCTCCATTAGTGAAAGAGCAAGAGGTAGGGCATCCCTGCCAACTGGGGGTACCAGGGGTGAGAAAACGTGGGAGGAAATCTTGAATACTTTACATGTGCGGGATGGCAGCGATTCCAAGGGGCGTGCCGTTCTCGGTGGTCGATTCTGGAATTCCGAGCAAGCCTTTCTCCAAACATGCCGCTTGGTGTGTTTGGAGTTGGGTTTACTGGGAACTGAGACTGGGAGTTTCTGTAGACCACATCCTGACCCACAGTACAATATAGTCTCAGTGGGGAGCCTGGATGACCGCTTTTCAGAGGCAGGCTGAGCCAAACAAGAGAAGAACCGCAAGTGTGTTTCCTAGCACATCCTCTCTCATTTACATTTGAGTCTTTTAGCAGCCGCTCAGAGACACTTACAGTTAGTGCAATCATCTTAAGATAGTTTGGTGGGAAAACCACATATCTCAGTCATAGTAAGTACATTTTTCCTGGGTGTTTTTTTTGTTGGTCTCCTCAAAACCCATTGGATGAGATGGTCAGAGGGCAGGTTCCTCTGCCCATTTCATCCAATGGGTTTTGAGAAGGAGTCGAGGAGAGAGGATGCGAGGAATCAAGAAGATGCAATGGAGATTCTCTCAAGGACAAGGCAGTGTAAAGGGATTACAGTGTGATTATGTCTCTTTACACTGGGTTAGCCATGTGGGGAGGAACTCACACGCTGTTCATTAAGACATCACGTCGGAGCTCCGCGTCTTTTAAGCGTCTCTTTCATCTCACAGCATGTTTCACGCCTCTCTTCCACTGTTAAATCGAAGTCTTTCTGACAGCGCCTCTTCTCTAATTGTATATGGAGTAGCCAGGGGAATTAGATATGCACAAACAGGGCCCTTGAATAGAGCAGTTTTCTTCTTCTTTAGTCGTTGGTGAAGAAATGATGGTCTGACAGAGAATGACAGCCTGGATCGTAAAAGGCTCTGTTCAGCAGAAAAATAAAGCTCATTTATGGCGTCGTTAGCCAACCGCAGCCACATCAGCGGAACGCAGACATGACGTGTGCTCAGTTCACTGTCCTTCTGAAGTCGCTGGAGTCTAAGAAGCCCCAGTATCCCTGTAGTTGGCACTTTACTGATGTGTAGTTTTACAGATGAATCATAGAATCGCTCATGAATTGAATGTTTTTCTATTCTGATTGAATTAGTTGTCTGTAATTGTTTCCATATGTCCTTCGTCTATGCTTGATGATGTGTTTTAATGTATGCACAGAGCCGTAAACAAACTTTCCCCGTGGGGATTATAAAGTGATTATCTTTATTTTTACAGAGACTTGAGGCAGTGATGCCGGCTTTCCCCGAGCAGCACTTTAACCTAGTATTTTCCCTCAGAGAGAGAGCCTCAGGCTGCATTAGTCAGTTGAAGTGAGGTTGGTTGGTTCCTTCTCCCGTCACATGGTCCAATGGTCACATGGAAGGTATAACAGAGTTAGGTGTTGGTTAAGGATTCGTGAAGCAGCCAGGCGCCATCTGGGGCCAATCTGATGGCAGGTGCGCAAGACGGACGGGTGAGGGACACGCAGCATGCGCCCATCCCATTAACCTCGTTCGCCCGACACTGTCAGTGTTAATACAGTCTGGTATTAGCACTCTTAGATGGATCATGTATACCTGATGTGAAGTTTTGGCGTGCGTTCCTTTGTGGCTACACTGTTCAACATCTGCCCTGTTTTATTGCACCGGTTGGTCATTGGATTTGCCAGCTCCAGCTGTCAATCCTATCCTTGTGAGATGAGGATCAGTTGGTCTGGTAATGATGCGACATATGAAGGTTCATGACGCGAGGCTGGGGAGTGTCCCTGGGTGTCACTAGGATGCCATATATCCCTCTCATTCAAATTCAAAGCCAGTTCCACTACTTGTTGTTATTGTTCCCCTCTTACCAGGGACTGATTTAGACCTGGGATACCAGCTGGGTGCAATTAATTATCAGGTTGAACAGAAAAACCAGCAGTACCCTGGAGCTCGTAGGGTAAGAGTTGAATTCCCCTGGAATAGATAATTGACCTGAAGTTGCCGTGAGCAGCTGGATAGTTGGAACAGTGTTTTCACCGTTTATAAATGGAGTTGGATAGGATCATTCTCTAGTCACAACTCTGGCCGTCGTATTCTACTGTCCTGCTGCTTTTCCTTTCTCTCTCCCACTTACTTGATGAATGTTATCCATTGGCAGCGCACGCACCTCTCCCAGGTAGAAATATGTGCCTAGTTAAATGAATGAAAATCAGCTGGTCTGTGGAGGCTTGAAGCTGTGCATCTCTGTTTGAGTTTCTATCTCATTGCTCATTGCCATGGATTTGCTCCAAACCCTCATCCAATTTCCATTCTTCCTACATGAAGGCCAGGCCATGGGAGGACAATTTCCTTTGGGGTGGGGACAACCCTTTCATGTGTCTACACGGTAGACTATTCTAGAACTGACGAGGGAACACCTACAGGCCTGTTATGTTCCAGTTGTACCCCACGTGGACCCTTTTAATCTCTCATGATAAAAAAAGAGGGCTCGACGGATGTCCTGTTAAAAGGGAAAAAAGCTGACTCGTTAAAAAGGTTCTGCCAGGGGATTGCTAACCTTTGATCTATCTCTGTTCTCTCCCTGACAAATCTGAAGTTCCTGACCGCCTCCATCTGTCTCAATCGCTCTCTCTCTTTCTCTCTCTCCCTCTTTGCCTCATCTCTCTTTCCCTCGTGTTCTCCATAAATACGGTACACTTCCCAAAATACTTTTTTTATGGACAGTCTATTTACGCCCCAAGAGATTTCAGCTCTGAAAAAGACCCTTCACTTTTCCTTGCGACTTTTATTTAGTTCCATTCTGCCTCAACTGGCTCGACACAGCCACCCTCTCAATCACCTTCAATGTGATAGGGGTAGTGTCACAGTTTCAATCAATTGTGAGGATCGTCACAATGTCCTTTCCTCTAAAGTCTCAGCCCTGGAGCAGAGACATGGGATACATCCTGAATGGCACCCTGGTCAAACGTAGTGCACTATTTATGTAATAGAGATGCTATTTGGGATGCACCCACAGTTTCTAGTTTGGCTCGGTAGGTATTGGGGGTCGTGTGAGGTCGTCGGTGGCAGGAAATGGTGCGAGCTGCGAAGGCATTTCCCACCTTGCTACTTGACTGGCCAGCAGGTTATGTAGACGGACATTTTCAGATGCCAACACTTGACCCCGCTGGTCCCCTCTGTGATGAGCCTCAGACACGATAGACAGAGCTCCCATTGTAGCCTGGCGACAGCAACTTCCGCCCGCATTGTTGCACTGCTGGGCGCACGTATGATGAAGTCATAGTGGCAAGGGTGAATTCTTAGCTACCAAGCTGTGGATGCTACTGGTTGACGGATTATGCTAATGCTGAATGAATTTTAATAGCTGAAAAAATTCCTCTTGGCTATTCTATTTGTGTATTTTTGAACAGGGTTGTATTTTTGCAGACCAGAGTTCCCTGTGTTTCTGTATTCGTCTTCAAGAAAATTTATACAATGGTGGAATAAAGTCCTCTTTGATATCATTTAAAAACATACAGCAAGACAATTGAATGTAGGAATTCTCCAGCCCCAATAAGAAGCTTGCCCTCTCTGCTAAAACTGCGAAATAACTAACATGACTATTAAGGAAGTCATCTTTACACTGAGGAACAGGGGAAATCAAATAAAACACAAGTGCGTTAACATAGGAGAGAGACTGTATATTTCCCAAGTTTCAAAGGCTTGTGTAAAACCTGCCCTATCTGACAGCCGTATGAAAGAACCAGTCAGTGGAGATGATTAGGACTGTCACCCAAAATCTATATTGAGTAACTAAAATATGCAACAACCCCATTTATCTTCACACACCCACCATCCGGAGCTTGACTGATCTTAGATTAACCCTCACACACCCACCATCCAGAGCTTGACTGATATTAGATTAACCCTCACACACCCACCATCCAGAGCTTGACTGATATTAGATTAACCCTCACACACCCACCATCCAGAGCTTGACTGATCTTAGATTAACCCTCACACACCCACCATCCAGAGCTTGACTAATATTAGATTAACCCTCACACACCCACTATCCAGAGCTTGACTGATATTAGATTAACCCTCACACACCCACCATCCAGAGCTTGACTGATCTTAGATTAACCCTCACACACCCACCATCCGGAGCTTGACTGATATTAGATTAACCCTCACACACCCACCATCCGGAGCTTGACTGATATTAGATTAACCCTCACACACCCACCATCCAGAGCTTGACTGATATTAGATTAACCCTCACACACCCACCATCCAGAGCTTGACTGATCTTAGATTAACCCTCACACACCCACCATCCAGAGCTTGACTAATATTAGATTAACCCTCACACACCCACTATCCAGAGCTTGACTGATATTAGATTAACCCTCACACACCCACCATCCAGAGCTTGACTGATCTTAGATTAACCCTCACACACCCACCATCCGGAGCTTGACTGATATTAGATTAACCCTCACACACCCACCATCCGGAGCTTGACTGATATTAGATTAACCCTCACACACCCACCATCCGGAGCTTGACTGATATTAGATTAACCCTCACACACCCACCATCCGGAGCTTGACTGATCTTAGATTAACCCTCACACACCCACCATCCGGAGCTTGACTGATATTAGATTAACCCTCACACACCCACCATCCGGAGCTTGACTGATATTAGATTAACCCTCACACACCCACCATCCGGAGCTTGACTGATATTAGATTGGAGCCGGCTCCTTACATTGGATTTGATTAACCTGGGATGATGTGGTATAGAAGCCTCCTCTGCTGTAATGTGCCAGTCGTTTGTGTCAGTCGTTTGTGTCAGTCGTTTGTGTCAGTCGTTTGTGTCAGTCGTTTGTGCCAGCCGTGCCTATCAATGGCAGTAGACCGCTTGAGCGACTCCATTTTTATTCATGGCTTATCAGCTGTCGCCCACTTTGGATGCATGGAGGGTGATGGGCCTGCTCTGAAGGGGGTTGGGGATCGATGGAAAAGGCAGCGTGTCAGCCCCCTATAGAGCTGACTGCTGAGGTGATGGAGGGATAAGGGAGAGAAAGAAAAAGAGGGGGAATGTTAATGGAGAACGATGGTGTGTCGTTGGGGGGGGCATGAGCCACTTCCTTTCAGGTTGGTTTCAGAAGCGGCAGGCAGGCAGCAGAGAGTGAAAACACCAACTGCCTCACCTTTGCTGTAACATACATCACAAAAAGCCTTAAAGGGGCAATCTGTAGTTTGCTACATCCATTTTTGGACTTCTAAATGAATGAGATATTCCTATTGATTCTTGAAGAATATAACTTCTAAATGCCTCATGACCTTTTTTCAACTGTCGTACCCCATCAGAACCCAACATATACGCTTGTTTTATTCCAGTGTTTGTAAACATTGCAAATGTAAACAAACACTGTAAGCCTCAAAACATGCGTAAAAATATAATTGTGATGTCTTTGATCAGTCCTTGCATCCATAGCTCTGTCTGTGAATTTGAGAGTGGTTACATTTCTCCAGGCCTATCCCTCAGCTTTTTACCAAAACAGAGGCAGGGGGTCTGCCTTGTTGTTTCGACGGCAGATTGCCTCTTTAAACCAGAAACACCTCCCGTTAAGAGCCAAATACATCAAGACCAAACAAATAAATGGTCTTGGTCAAGTTTCTTCTCCCCCTAAAACCTCTCTGTTTCCCTGAGCTGTTTTTAGTTTCAGAGCGAGAGGAGGCCTCTTCGGGCCTGTTAACATGTGGAGTTCAAAGCCCAGGCCCGACTACAGTGATTAAAGCACCATCATGCTGTAAAGCATCTCAGTTATGTGACGTTCTAGCCTAAATCATCGGCTTGCTCATTACACTCATTAGACAAGGGCCCACAGGAATTTATGGCCCATCACCACCACAGCCGGGTGTGCTGTGTTCACCCTTCTGTTCTGACAGTGTTCAAACTCAATGGAACAGGTTTGTAAAGTAAAAAAGCTTACATGGGTCCCTGCCAGCTTTTGAAGCACTCTTAGCATAGCACTGAGTTAGTGGCAGTACAGGCAGCATGGCTTCTCTGAGGGTAAAATGAGAATGAAGAATCTGTGCTGTTCTGAGCCGTGGTGAAGCACCAACACAAGGTATTCTGTGTTGTTCTGAGCCGTGGTGAAGCACCAACACAAGGTATTCTGTGTTGTTCTGAGCCGTGGTGAAGCACCAACACAAGGTATTCTGTGTTGTTCTGAACCGTGGTGAAGCACCAACACAAGGTATTCTGTGTTGTTCTGAACCGTGGTGAAGCACCAACACAAGGTATTCTGTGTTGTTCTGAGCCGTGGTGAAGCACCAACACAAGGTATTCTGTGCTGTTCTGAGCCGTGGTGAAGGACCAACGTAAGGTATTCTGTGTTGTTCTGAGCCGTGGTGAAGCACCAACACAAGGTATTCTGTGTTGTTCTGAGCCGTGGTGAAGCACCAACACAAGGTATTCTGTGTTGTTCTGAGCCGTGGTGAAGCACCAACACAAGGTATTCTGTGTTGTTCTGAACCGTGGTGAAGCACCAACACAAGGTATTCTGTGTTGTTCTGAACCGTGGTGAAGCACCAACACAAGGTATTCTGTGTTGTTCTGAGCCGTGGTGAAGCACCAACGTAAGGTATTCTGTGTTGTTCTGAACCGTGGTGAAGAACCAACACAAGGTATTCTGTGTTGTTCTGAGCCGTGGTGAAGCACCAACGTAAGGTATTCTGTGTTGTTCTGAGCCGTGGTGAAGCACCAACACAAGGTATTCTGTGTTGTTCTGAGCCGTGGTGAAGCACCAACACAAGGTATTCTGTGTTGTTCTGAGCCGTGGTGAAGCACCAACACAAGGTATTCTGTGTTATTCTGAAACAGATTGCTTTTGGAGAAGATCAATTGTAATTGAGGCGTAGGCCCATTTGTATTTGACAGTTGTGTCTGAGGGATAACACTTTCCAAATGTGGCGGTTACTTGAAACCGTTGGAGAGACCCAATGTGCCTCAAAACACATTTTTGGGACTTGGGAGCGATGCGAGCAAATTAAACTGCAAACATTTATTCAGCATCAGAGCCTCATTTTGATCTGTGCAGTGTGTGAATTAAACATGGTTTGATTTACGATGATTATAACTCCAACAACAATAAACTTGAACAAGATGATCTCAGTATTATGTCAATTGCGCTTGCCTAAAATCAGCAGTCATTTTCCAATGGTGTATGCTTGTGTTCTTGTCAGTTCCCGAAAGTGCAAATTTGGGGAAATGTGCCTCATCAAAATGTTCCATTTGCAAATTGCTTTTAATGACTTATGTGGATCTGTAAAATGTCAATTTACATCGGAGCAAGAAATGATCCGAGTTCCTCGAGAAGCCGTTAAAATATATCACAAAGCCCACCAAAATGGCAGTTTATTTAGCCAAAAAGCAGTGGAACATTAAGGCTGCACTCATCAACAACACTTTAAATGACCATTCAGCTTTGTTTACGTCATTTAAATCTAAAGACCGACAGAAGATAATCGGTGGTAGCTCTGATCTAATACCTCTCTGGTGAGAACGTCAGAATGTCAGTTGCAGAACATTGCCTCAGATTTGATCAGTTACATTTTTGTCTTTCTTTAAAACAATCAGACAGGATACAGGTCTCTCACTCTCCCGGACAGATCTACTGTCTGTTTTCCTATGGGTTGACTCCTCTGTCTTTGTGTGGCCCGTTCAACATGCCTCTCGACTCTCTGTCCTCCCCCTCTCCCTGCCTGGCCAACAGATGCACGGAGCTGCGTGAAGGCATGCGTGGATATTTGACTTGACATTGTAAATATTTTTTAAGTAGCCATTTAAAACAGAATTATTGAAACATTAGTCCAAGGAGGCTGAGGTGATAGCATGCGTGTCTCGTTAGTTACATTTCATCTGTGTTTTTCTGACACTAATTTCCACAGATGTTTTGTGCTCATCTGAATTTGTCGGGTAGCCTCTGTTTCCCCCCCCACAACCGCCCTCAACGGAACAACAGGAATGTGTCTTTGATACTTCGCTAACTAGACTAGACTTAACTGGGAAATGATGGCCATAATGTACGGTGCTCAGCACGTCACTCCTCTGAGATGAATGTCTGAAACACATTTTTACGAGAGACGGGTATAATCAAACTGTTAGGTTGTTGGGGGTGTCTGGCTAAGCATATGTGGAACATACCACATGTGAACAGCCCGACATCTGTGCCTCTTTTATCCCTTCCAGTTCTGTTTGTGTTGTGTAGGCAGATGAACAGGCTGTGATCCCCATGTTCTGGTCCCGACCCTGTTGATACAGGCAGAGTAAACAGCCATCCATCCTCCTGGCCCTCCCTGTTGCAGGCTACCACTGGCTGGTGCAGGGCTGGAGGCTGGAGTGGTACATTACATTGAAGTCAGACGAGACCCATCCGTCTGTACAACTGGCTGTAAATCCACTTCCTTTCACCCTGAGACGGGTCAGGGCCAGGTTGGGGCTGGACACCATCCGTGCAATGTTGATACGCTACAGAATGTGACCTTGTTACAACTGAAATGTAATCACAACCAAGATGTGTGTGGATCTGAGAGGGCTGGCAGGCGAGAGAGAGGGTGTCGTCAGAGACACCCGGCGGTCCTCCTCTATTGGCTTATTAAGGTCTGATGTCTTCCCAGACGTGCATTTACATTACAGTCATTTAGTCAACAGTCTAGGTCAGACTCCAGACCAGACTACTGAGATGTTGTCTCTGTTCCTTTGGGGGGCGTTTCCCCTCAGGGCTGGTTAGGGTTGAGACTGAAGCAGCACGGAGAAGGAATCCATTAAACTCCACTGCTGCTGGACGCCGCCTGTCTGCCCAGCCTAGCCAGCTAGCCCAGCCCGCCCTCACAACAGCCCCAGTACAATACGGCCCAGTGGAGCTCTCTGCCCTGTGGTGACCTTTTCATGAAAGCCCTCTGTGCTGAGGGCTGAGACTACCCGCCATGCAAACGGTGGCAGGCGTTAGCCACTCTCAAAGAATGCACAGTGGTTCATATATAAAAGGGTCAGTTCCTCGAACTCAGTAGAACTTTGTCACTCTGAGGGAGGTTGAGTATCACTGTTGACTCTACTGCTGCCTGTCAGCTGTGTATTGTGTCGTAATTGGCCTCAAGTGGGCCACATCTCCTGTACTGTATACATACTGCATATCGACCAGGGCTGGGGCGGTGGGCTGTGTAGGTGGGACACACTGTGGTCACTATGTCAGACGGCCCGGCTGACTCCTTGTGTCACGTTCGGGTCAAACGGGCTCTGCCATAATCAGACAATGGGTGCTTTATGGCCAATGGGTTGACCAGCCCCTAACTCCATCCCCCTGAGACATTCTGCACATTGAATGTGAAGTAGCCACTCCATGACAGTCCTCCACAACCACCATGCTTTCCTCCACTGACTGTTGTTCATCTCCTCATATTCTTTCTGTCCTCAGACCGAGAATTTGGACGCCTGCCTCAGTTTCCTGGACGCCAGAGGAGTGAATGTACAAGGGCTCTCCTCAGAAGGTAAGACTGAATTCTTATTTTCTTTATTAAGTTGAATGTATAATGCTGATTGTTAACCCATGTGGCTTGAGACAAGGCTAGGATCTAGGACTGTGGTTGTACGGGTTCTTCAACTATGGGTCAGTACCTCAACTGGACTCTGAAAATATTTAGATTTCTTCTTGATTTGGGTCATTGGGTCACGGAAGGACGGTGAATTTCTCATTTGGGTCTCGAGCTGAAAAAGTTTAAGAAATCCTGATCTAGAAGACGTATTTATCACAGGATGGAAGGAAGTTAATGTGTCGTTGAGAGTTATAGCAGGATCGGTCAACCTAACTACGCATAGTTTTTGAATGGCCCATTTGAGGTTACTCTCCTCCTACAAGCTGCTATTAAACAGATATACAGCCCTACTCGTATGGGTGTTAACATGTCTGAAGTAGCCCCACAGTAACTAGCTAACTGTTATTTAAGACCAGTGTTTGTTGTCCTGGACCCCCGTCAGTTAACTCCCCTCTAAAGTTTGGGGAGGTGACGATGCCCTTGACCTATCGGAACAGCCGAAATAGCTGGCCCAATACTCTGACCAGCTACTCTAAATTCTGTCCCCCTAAAAACAGCAAAGTGACTTTGCCAGTCTGGAATTGAAGAAGGTACCTAAATATCCAGGCTATTGGGTTACTCTGCTCTGCAGCCCTGTTCTTGGTCACTTTACGTCACTTTTTTATGGCCGTGGGTCTCTGTCCCCCTGGGCCATGTTATGAGGAGTGGGCGAGGCGTGGGTCTCTGTGCCTCTGGGCCATGTGTATGAGGAGTGGACCAGGTGTGGGTCTCTGTCCCTCTGGGCCATGTGTATGAGGAGTGGGCCAGGCGTGGGTCTCTGTTCCCCTGGGCCATGTTATGAGGAGTGGGCCAGGCGTGGGTCTCTGTCCCCCTGGGCCATTTGTATGAGAAGTGGGACAGGCGTGGGTCTCTGTCCCCCTGGGCCATGTGAATGAGGAGTGGGCCAGGCGTGGGTCTCTGTCTCCCTGGGCCATGTGTATGAGGAGTGGGCCAGGCGTGGGTCTCTGTCCCCCTGGGCCATGTGTATGAGGAGTGGGCCAGGCGTGGGTCTCTGTCCCCCTGGGCCATGTGTATGACGAGTGGGCCAGGTGTGGGTCTCTGTCCCCATGGACCATGTTATGAGGAGTGGGCCAGGCGTGGGTCTCTGTCCCCCTGGGCCATGTGTATGAGGAGTGGGCCAGGCGTGGGTCTCTGTCCCCCTGGGCCATGTGTATGACGAGTGGGCCAGGTGTGGGTCTCTGTCCCCATGGACCATGTTATGAGGAGTGGGCCAGGCGTGGGTCTCTGTCCCCCTGGGCCATGTGTATGAGGAGTGGGCCAGGCGTGGGTCTATTTCCCTCTGGGCCATGTGTATGAGGAGTGGGCCAGGCGTGGGTCTCTGTCTCCCTGGGCCATGTGTATGAGTGGGCCAGGCGTGGGTCTCTGTCCCCCTGGGCCATGTTATGAGGAGTGGGCCAGGCGTGGTTCTCTGTCCCTCTGGGCCATGTGTGTATGGAGTGGGCCAGGCAGGGGTCTCTGTCCACCTGGACCATGTGTATAAGGAGTGGGCCAGAAGAGGGTCTCTGTCCCCCTGGACCATGTGTATGAGGAGTGGGCCAGTCATTCCATATACCCCTAAGCTAGTGAGGACTATGCTTCATTGAATTAGCTGTGGGTTCTGCAGACTTTTGAGGCCTCCATACGCTTGTGCTTAGTTTTTACGAGGCATGGAATTTGAAAAGAAACGGGATGTTTGATGTACTTGGAGGGTATAGGTTTTTTCCAAGAAAACAATCTAATAATCTTCTAGGAAAAAAACTCCAAAAAGGCGTCTTGTGGGCGACCTCAGCCTCAGATGTGCCAGATTTCATGATCTTGTTTGTCGCATGCGTCAAAGTCCCGGAAACACCCCTGATATAACTTCATAGCAAGCAAACAAAGACTTAATACATAGCATAATAAACCTGGACTTCCTCATTTTCTGGTCAATGCTAGAAAACAGCCAAACGGTACAACAACCATTCAATGTCCAGCACTCTTTTGTTCTGCCAGAGTATTCAACACCCGCTTTTCAGTTCCACCAGTTAACCCGCAGATAGGTTCATCCGTGCCTGCTGAGATCTATTCAAGGGTCACTCGCTCTAGTCTAAACCAAACCTTTTAAAAGCAGGTGTGAACCTCTAAAAGTGTCCTTCCTGCAGTTCATAGCCAAGTACAGCGAGGGGTCATCCGTGGCAGGTCGTTAAGTGGTGGCAGGGTCTGCACGGTGAGGGAGAACCAGCTGGACGGCAGGGCCCTGCTCTCACTGTGACGACTGTGACACGAGCCCAGACTTACTCCTTGATCTCTGTGGGCACAGATGCCTGTTCGAATAGGTCTGTTTTGCTAGCCTGGTTAGCACTTAAACGCCTCTCCTTGCCGGGTCAGTGAGGACACGCATACTCACTCTCCTGATCCAAAACATGGTGATCACGCCTACTGTGTCCACCACTCTGTAAAACCAGCAGTCCATATCTTCTGCCTTCATCAGATAACTAGCAGGAAGAAGCACAGGTCAGGACCAGTTCTGGATGTAACTCAGATTCAATTTGTCAGCTGGTTGGGGAACAGAGTCGCTGAAAGGGGAAGAGAATGTATAATACGAGGTTTAAAGACCTCAGATCATATCAATTTTGAAAGAGAAATGTATAACTTCCTCTTTCTCTACAGTCAAAGTTCGCAGACATTGGTCGTTAGGGTCAAATGTTATTGAAAGAGGCCAAGGCTAAATGGGCCCGCGTCTGGGGATTAAATCCAGGAAAGATTAATTGGGTGGGAGCGGTTCAGCAGTCCCATTTTTCCTCAATACCTTTCCTGTACCATTCAGGCCTAGCGGAACCCTCCATCTACCTCCTCCGAAGTCCTTTGTGGCTCGTAAAATCCGCCCCAAAAAAAGACAGAAGGTTAAATGAAACCGCGTTAACACTTAAAAGTCCCTCAAAGCGGGGCCCATATACTCTGACTGTGGCCCAAGGAGAACTGGCACCGAAGTGCTGACAGCACTTAGCCCACGTTGCTTTGAAACTGGGCATGACATGTGCTCCTGTATGGTGGGGCCAATGGAGCTTAGCATAACTAACCGTAATTGGATAATTCTGAGGGAGAGGGTCTCTGGAAGCAGGCTGAATAGAAAGAGTGGGAGCAGGCTGGTAAAGAGCAGGCTGGTAAAGAGCAGGCTGGCGTTAGAGGAAACCCTATCATGGTTGACCTCCCTCCGTTACCCGATATCTGGATCAAGTTCGGTTCCATTTTCCTCAAAATCGCAGCTGTTTTGTTTTTCTCTAAATGACAACCCTGCTGCGATATCTGTGTTTAATGAATTTGTTCCACATCCATATGAAGCACAAGGAGACAACTGGTCACATTGATATCAAATGTCTGTATTTACAGTATGAATAGATGTTCACATGGTCAACTGTTTCTATCTCTTACTCTTTAGGATGGTTTTCCTTGAGCCAGATTAAGCCTAGTCCTGGACTAGTAAACACTTTCAATGGAGATTCTCCATTCAGCATGTTTTTTAGTCCACAAACAGGCTTAATCTGGTTCCGGGAAACTGGCCCTTCATGTTTCAAATAGTAACCTCAATGGCCCTGTATTTCTGTTTTGCTATTGTGTTCTACACAGTAAATCTCCAATTATTCTGTGGCCAGTGACGAATTGCTTTGCCGAATGAATGTGGGACGTTTTCGTTCTTCAATTGAATACTGCCCGTTTGGACTGCTGCAATGTAACAATATAAATGACTGCTTCCTGGAGTTTGAAATCGAAAACGTAAAGATTAATCTTTCCAACTTTTTGTAATCGGCAAACAACAGGCCAAGAAAGTTGAGCCCCGTTACGTAAACTGCTGTGTCAGCTGTTGAAATCTTTCAAACAGTGTCTGTGTCAGCTATTCTGATATGAAAAGCCATTTCACAAGTGGATGTGTTAGCGCTCCGATGACGGGGGCTGAGCGAGAGATACATTTTCATTCCTAGATTTCAGATGAATCATATCACAGTTGATAGGCTCCCTTTGTTTTGCAGGGAGAAGTGAACTTAGTTTAGAGTGAATGTGTTCAACCTAGTCAGAACCCATCTCTCACGAGGACTAAGTCACTCAGCCAGTGGTCTTAGGTGAATCCCTAGTGCAATAACTGTGAAATAGTCAATATCAACAAAATTATAGTCAAAAATAGGTTGCCACGGTTACAGTTAAATTAGACACTTGTTCCGTTCAGTCTCACTTCCTCATTTTGAGACTAAAACAACACTAGATACTCACTTGCCTTGTGTCAGATGTGTGTTTGTGTCTTCTCTTAGCCAGGCCAGGAATCACACAGGGCGGTAATATATGTAATTTAGCTAGCTGACGCTTTTATCCAAACCAATTCTAGTACTGCATGCATACATTTCCGTATTGTTGGCAGCAGCGATATTTGAACCCACGTCGCTGATAATGATGTGCTCTGTTCCCCTGTCTACCCGTCAGAGATCCGGAATGGGAACCTAAAGACCATCCTGGGACTGTTCTTCATCCTGTCTCGCTACAAGCAGCAGCAGCAACAGCAGCAGCAGTACTACCAGTCCCTGGTAGAGCTTACACACCAGACCACCGGGGCGGCGCCGGCCAGCCCCCTCAAAACGCAACCAGAGATGCAGTCCAGGTAGGCTCAGTTGTCCTCACATCTCAATGGCGTCGGGTGAAGTTGCCACTAGATGCTGCATTTTGGGTCAGTTTTGCATTTTCCTTACTAATGGTTTACTAGTCACATTTGCAGCCACTATGCTGGTGTGTTATTTTGGTTCTGAACACATTTGATCTTGGGATATTTTGACTTTGGTGTACGGTTCAAGTCTAGCTTGTCTCATCCAAACAGGTCCCTACTATGTACTATCACACCATTTGTATTTATTATGGATCCCCAAAGAAGGGATCCATAATAAATTATTATGGAGCCCAAACCCAACACTACCAAATATCTACAGTACTAAATCCATGTGTACGTGTGTGCATTGTGCGTATGTTATCGTGTGTGTGTATGCATGTGTCTGTGCCTATGTTTGTGTTGCTTCATGGTCCCCGCTGTTCCATAACGTGTTTTTAATCTGTTTTTCAAATCAAATTTTACTGCTTGCATCAGTTACTTGCTGTGGAATAGAGTTCCATGTAGTCATGGCTCTATGTAGTACTGTGCGCCTCCCATAGTCTGTTCTGGACTTGGGGACTGTGAAGAGACCTCTTGTGGCATGTCTTGTGGGGTATGCATGGGTGTCCGAGCTGTGTGCCAGTAGTTTAGACAGACATTTTACCATTTAATAAACAGATAGCCGCTAACAGAGGAACGTTTCAACACATTGCAGAAGTAGACAGAAAGTGGACACTGCCGCTGCCCACTAAGCCATAAAAACAGGAAGGGATCCAGGCCCATGTGATGTAAATAGACAGCCCAGCCTGAGAGAAGCATCTAAAGAGAGGTTTAAAGTACCACACATGGGTGGCATTCCCCTGGCGAGCTCAGGTTACACCTCCCAACCATCCCAACCAGGCCCTGGTCTGGACTGCTGCTGGTGTATGGATGTATTCTGAGGTACCCGGTGTTGATCCTCTGGTCACTGTCAGGACTGCGGAACGCTAGGGAGGGAGAGAGGCAAGGAGGGGCAGAGTTTGAGAGGCTGTAACTGAATAACTGAGTCTAGGGGTTTTAGCCTGGCTGTGGGTGGGAGGGGTGCACAGAGAGGCACAGCTGCCCCTCATTCCTCCCTCTCAAGCCTCAGCTCACTGGGACCTCTCCCAGTCAGAGGCAGCAACAAGCGACAGGTGCGGGTCCGATACCCCTGCCGGCCTGGTACAAGGCCGACACTGCCATTCCAGCGAGACTACCACCGTCATGGCAGGACCGCCCAGTCCTGCAAGCCAGGCCTGGGTGATGTCACACAGCAGAAGTAGGCCAGGAGGCCAGAGAGCCATAAGGAGCCAGAAACTAGAGGGCTAGCTTAATATATGGGGCTGGCTTCCAACAACACCCAGGATCTGCCAGGGTTTCCTCAAGGTCTGCCAGGCCCAGTAACGTCTCATTCCCCTGGGGGTGATAATTAATCAACACCCCACGAGAGGCGATGGTCCACAGCCCATCACTGCTACAGGAAGCCATTGTTCTCCCAGTAGAGAAGTGGTCGGTGTGGTGGTGGTTTTAATGGAGAACCAGATACGGTGTGTGTGTGTGCGTGTGCATGCGTGTATATGTGTGTGTCAAAAATCTGACCCAAACCAGGATGATTTATGTCATGTCATGATTTATGTCATGACCATCATGTCCCATGGTCATAAATAGTTCAGAACCGACACAATAAGTATTTTTAGGTATTCAACTGTAGGGGAATATGAGGGCATGTTACATTAGCCAATTAGCTTGAGCTGTAAAGTGTTTGGAGTGAAATATACTCTGAGTAAGCATTCACCTCTCTGCCCGTATGACATGCAGGTTAGCATTTTTCATCATGAATCTTGTACTGGAGGCAGCTCTGCAGAGTGGACACTAGTTGGAACAGCCACAATGTCATTGAACCTAACCTTAACCCTAACCTTAAGCACACTGCTAACCCTAATGCCTAACCCTAACCTTAAGCACACTGCTAACCCTAATGCCTAACCCTAACCTTAAGCACACTGCTAACCCAAATGCCTAACCCTAACCTTAACCACACTGCTAACCCTAATGCCTAACCCTAACCTTAACCACACTGCTAACCCTAATGCCTAACCCTAACCTAAATCAAATCAAAGACTAAAAAGCACATTTTTCATACATTTTTACAATATAGCTAATTTTGACTTTGCAGCTGGTCCATCTAGCGGAAGTTCTGCCTCCAGGACAAGACTCATCCCAATAAACGTCAACCTGCGTACTGCATTGTCTGATTTCACAGACGTGACCAGCCCTGTCTGGATCTCTTGACCAAAAATACAATCTAGGACAATGTAGTCTGATCTACCAAACAATGCAGTGTTGCTTTTTATAAAGCAATTATCAATTATCTTTCACTCACTTAATCACACACACACACACACACACACACACACACACACACACACACACACACACACACACACACACACACACACACACACACACACACACACACACACACACACACACACTTCCTCCTCTCTCCCCCCAGACACCAGTGAGGTCGATCAGGGCTCCAGTAGCAGGTGCTGGCTATAGAAAGCCCAGTGCTGCAACTGTAAATGTGAGCAGGCCAAGTGCTCTGTACGTGCGTGCGTGTGTGCATGCGTATATGTTGTGGGGAAACTCCCCATTGGTGGCCCGCGACACCCAGGAGCCTCTGGGGCTGGAACTGTAGGAGGTAGTGGGGCAGCATCGGCGATCCCTCCCACTTAACTCATCATGTCCCATGGTGAACAAGTTGACCCCCTTGTCTCGCGCTCGCGCCTGCCCACCGCCAAGCCCCGGGAGAGAAAGAGTCGTCTGCTCTATGGGAAAGCCAAGCCAGACCCCTCTAGGTACTGTACTGAGTAGAGTGTCGGTGCCTGTTGGCTCTCTGTTCTGATTTAAAGCCAAGTGCGCTACTGCTACTGTAGTTGGATTAGGAGACTGTGTTGATGTCATCATGAACTGGTAATTGACTGCCTTTATTCAAACTAGTTTCACGTCTATGCTTAGTATTATTGCCTGCATAGGTTTTGATGTGTTATTTTGTGAAGTTGGTTGAAAGGGAACTATGAGTTGCTGCTTGTGGAGATGTTTCTGTATGTCGTGTCTGTAAGTGAATCCACTTTATAGTCTGTAAGTGAATCCACTTTATAGTCTGTAAGTGAATCTACTCGGAGGTTTCTGGGCGGTCGTGTTTCAATGTTTCTATATGTAATGCTATATGCACACAGGCTTCAGTTCATCACTATATTGACAGTTCCGTCTAGATTATCCTTTGAGCTTTAGATGAGCTGTATACAGCAATTGATAGAGCTGAAGTTATCAATGTGGTAAGGGATTGTGTAAAGGCGCTAGGCAGGCCCCTGTGTGTCTTTACTTTGAGAGGTAGAGCGAGAGATAAAATTCCCACTCCCTGATTTAGCCTGGTTTAAAAGGGCGTGTGTGTGTGCATGTGTGTGTGTGTCCCCGTCGGAGGACATCTTCATACCTACTGTCAACAGAGGAATCTGCCGTTGTGGATCATCGAGGTATTAGCTATTGGCTGACCTCAGAATTGTGACACTGTTGAGGCAAAGTGAATAGATAACCATAGCTCATATCTAATAGGACAGCGATGCCTCTCCAATATAGCTCTCATATGCTATGCGCAAGGCCGTTGTCGCAGTTCATTAGATTGCGCCGGTGATGTATGTCCTAATCAATGTGGCCTGACATATTGTACAGCGTATCTTTACCTCATATGTTTTCTCCACATGGAAATATCTTAAAGGTCGTGGTTTGGATAAACGCTAGAGGGTAGGAATATACTGTGGCTTTTATGTTCCAGTAGACTTTATAGGGGATGCATTGGGCCACAGTGAAACATGTGCTGTGCAGTCCCCTGTCAGTTTAGTTAAGTGAAACACATGCTGCTGTACAATTTCAATGCACTGTAGCCTAGTGTAGCGCTAGCTCTTTCTACCAGTTCCACAGACCAGTAGCTAGTGATCTAGCCCTGTGACCCTCTCTAACTTTAAACCCCATCCGTTAACCTGACACGAATGCCTATTCACAATAGGGCCAGCTGAAATATGAAACTTAGGGAGAAAATGGGAAAAGATCCAACGCACGTTCATGTTAAAAGATGAGAAAGGTTTGAGCAGAGCTGTTGCGCCCACGTTGCGGCTTCATCCTCTGGGAATGATGGCTTCTATTAATCATGGCACCGCGGCTGTCTTCCCTACGTGAACCGACCATTTACTTTACCCCTCGCACAAAGGATTCTGGGAGGAGAGAGGATAGAGGAGTGAGTGGGGCGCATCGTTGGTTACGGGGGTTTTATTACGTCTCTGTCAGATGGCATACATACACCTTCCATTAATAATATGAACAAGTCTCTCAGCTAGATAAAATGGGAAATTGCCCTGTGTGTGTTTTTGAAGCTCTATGGTACTTCCCTAGCGCTTTGATGCTCTATGATACTTCCCTAGCTCATTGATGCTCAATGGTACTTCCCTAGTTCATTGAAGCTCTATGGTACTTCCCTAGCTCATTGAAGCTCTGTGGTACTTCCCTAGCTCATTGAAGCTCTATGGTACTTCCCTAGCTCATTGAAGCTCTGTGGTACTTCCCTAGCTCATTGAAGCTCTATGGTACTTCCCTAGCTCATTGAAGCTCTATGGTACTTCCCTAGCTCATTGAAGCTCTGTGGTACTTCCCTAGCTCATTGAAGCTCTGTGGTACTTCCCTAGCTCATTGAAGCTCTGTGGTACTTCCCTAGCTCATTGAAGCTCTATGGTACTTCCCTAGCTCATTGAAGCTCTGTGGTACTTCCCTAGCTCATTGATGCTCTATGGTACTTCTTTAGCTCATTGGCATACAGCAGAAGAAGAGCCATGCATAATGGATATCTCAGAGGTCAATTAGTAGCCAACCTTAACCGTGTTGTCAGAAACCGGATGTTTCTGGTTTTCAGGGATACAGAATTTTCAATCTAACTTCCGTTTGCCCTACAAAACGGAAGTGGGGACTCCGCTCGGGTGCTTTTCTACGCCTGCTACGTTTGGTAATTAGTAGCCAACAATGACTTGGCACCTCTTCAAAATCAAATCAAAGCCTTGTTAATTTACCAGGGAGAAAGAGCGTCCACAGTTACGACTTAGACAGTCAGTTTGACTAAACTCATTAGAGTTGGGGGTAATTTGAACAGGACCACTACGCTACACCAAATGATCGTTATCACTTTCATTGGGAGTTGGGAGGCCAACCATGCATTGATAAGGGTATGGCTCTGTGTTGTCCGGTTTTAATCTAAGATAAGATCTCTTCAGTGGCCCTAATGAAACCAACTGAGAAATAATGTCTAATAAATTATTTATTTATTCTGTAAAATGGAATACGTTCTCATCGCAAGTGGCACCAAAACCTCTCTCTCCCAACTTCCTTCCATCTGTCCTTCCTTTTCCTGTCTCTCTCCCATCTGGGAGGAAGTGACCTGTGAACCATAAAGATGACCTGAATATTTATATCTTATAAGAATATTCAGGAATGCAATCTAAATGCTTTTGATAATCTGCATATCCCTTCTGTCGCCCTGTAAAACTGCACTAATTTTGCCCTTGAAAACCGCAGTTATTTTATTCCGATAATTATTGAGTGTGCTAATTTACCCAGTATTCATTAACTGTTCAGTCTAGTATACATTTGCATTCCAAGGCAACTGGCACTGGGACTGTGTATCATTCACCTCTTATGGGTGGTTTATTGGCCCTCATCTCTTCCACTAGCCCAAAACTAACTAACTAACAAACAGATATACACAGAGGACATGTCCTGACTGTCGGACAAGATCAAGTAACTCTAGATGACCAATGCTATTGTTTATTCAGCTACCTGTGTGTTTGTTTGTGATGACAGTTAAAGGCCAGGGAGGTCAGCTTTCCTGAGTCCGCTCTGGCGTTGTTAGGAGTCTTAGTGGGTCAGCTTTGGGAATTAAGCTACAGTATTGCATGTGTGATTTGTGTGAGTACAGGAGATCTTCTTCCCTTATACTGTAGACATGAATAACCTGCTTCACACAGAACGGCTCGCATTTAAATTCATCAAGTAGTAAAAATACTGTTTAATATTGGGAGGTTGGGCTCGTGGTAATGGCTGGAGCGGAACATATTATTCTGGACAGGGAGGCTGTGGCATTGCTCTTAGTTGAGCATCATGGTCATGTCCACCCAGATGCGAACCTCTGCAACTCAGGTGTACACAAAGGGGGTAGAGGTAGAGCCACTACTGCTGCCACAGGACACAATACCGACCAGGCTCCACACCTTGTTCTTCTCACAGACCAGGGGGAGTCCCCCATGCAGGAGGAAACACCTTTGCCACCGGCACAGATTATAATTTTGTGAATCATGTTCTTCTTGCACTCCTCCTCAGACAGGAGGGGCACAGCACCCTGCTGCAGTTTGTTGGGGTAATTAGCAGGCCGGTAGCTGCTCATGCACCAGCCGGAAGTCACACAGGTCATGCCAGGGGCGAAGTTGTCTTCGTACGAAGCCAGGCACACGGGGGACACTTTGGCACTCAGGGTGGTGGGGGTGGCCAGCTTGATCAAGATGATGTCATGTTTGATGGTGCTGGGGTTCCACCTGGAGTGGGTGAACACTTTAGCAGGCTTCAGGATCTGGTTGGCCTCATTGCTCATGAGCATGTCGTGCTCGTCGGTGGGAGGTCTTGACATCGCAGTGAGCAGCAGTCACCACCTAGTACTCGTTGATCAGGGAACCTCCACAGAAGTGGGTGCCAGATTGCTGCAGGGACACCTGCCAGGGCCAGGAGTTGGGCACAGCCTCCTCACCGTTGATGACGCGGCCACAGCCACGGGGGAGATGGCGGGGGTTCCGCAGCCAAACGCGAGACAGGAGACGAACCAGAGAAAGCCATTGTGGTAATGTGACAGTCTAGAAGACAGAGATACTAATTATCTCCAAACCCCATCCACCTGTAACCAATCAGAGACTGTGGTTTGTCCACCCCTCCCAAAAGTTGTGGGTAACCATGGTAGAATATTAACCTCAGCGATGTCATCCTGGTGGAACCAGTCTAATCAGTAGGGACTCCAGACTGATAAAATTGTAAACTTAGCAATCAGGCTGGTTCTACAAGAGCGAGACTCTGATCAAAACAGCCTTTTATCCTAGCTTAATGCTAATATTAAAAAAATATTTGTTTTTTCTTATTTTTAAATTTTTGATTATTGTGTGCCTGTTGACATTTACTGCATTGATTAAAAGGAACTAGGAGCATGAGCATGAACTACTGTCGAAACTTAGCTGTCTAGCTAGCTCACTTTGCTAGGAAGATAGCTATCTAACCTATAATGCATTATGATTTCTGGCCTTATACCAAGTAGTATAAGACACTAATAAGTGCATTATAAGGCATTATAAATGCATTTATAAGGCATTATGTGTATGCCTCATTGAATGTTTTACCAGGTAATGTCAGTATTTAGCTTAAATCAATAGGGGGTCAATTGTTGTTTGTTTTTAATGGCCGTTTTCTGTTATAACAATGTTTCCTATATGCTTAGTACTATTGCATGCATAAGTTTTTACTTACTGTTTTGTCAAGTTGAGGTTAGTTGCTGCCTATTGCTTCAGTCTGCAATTTAACTTAAGGATCCACCCCTTCTTTTCAATTTTGCCCTAAAATTACATACCCAAATCTAACTGCCTGTAGCTCAGGACATGAAGCAAGGATATGCATTTTCTTGATACCATTTGAAAGGAGACACTAAAGTTTGTGGAAATGTGAAATGAATGTAGGAGAATATAACACATTAGCTCTGGTTAAAGATAATACAAAGAAAAAAACATGCATTTTATTGTTTTTTTTTGTACCATCATCTTTGAAATGCAAGAGAAAGGCCATAATGTATTATTCCAGCCCAGGCGCAAATTAGATTTTGGCCACTAGATGGCAGTAGTGTATGTGCAAAGTTTAAGACTGCTCCAATGAACCATTGCATTTCTGTTCAAAATGTTGTATCAAGACTGCTCAAATGTGCCTAATTGGTTTATTAATAACTTTTCAAGTTTATAACTGTGCACTCTCCTCAAACAATAGCATGGTATTATTTCACTGTAATAGCTACTGTAAATTGGACAGTGCAGTTAGATTAACAAGAATTTAAGCTTTCTGCCAATATCCGATATGTCTATGTCCTGGGAAATGTTCTTGTTACTTACAACCTCATGCTAATCGCATTAGCCTACGTTAGCTCAACCGTCCCGCGGGGGACCCACCCATCCTGTAGAGGTTTTTTTGTGGTAGTGTCTCTAAATGACTACATGTAATGCTATGAGCATTTCTGTCTTTTCATAAAGGCTAGGTTGTCAGTGCAGCGACAGTGTGAGTTGGGCCTTTGTCCGAGCGTGCATGTGTGTATTAATGCATGTGTCGGCAGGTATGTGTGTGACTGTGCACTGATTCTCTTCCTCAATAGTGTGCAGCGATTTCTGCAGTCACACACAGCAGATACATCACAACATATGCCATTTTAACGGGGCTAATCAGGAAGTGTTCATTCCATCTCTCAATCAAAATGAGTATAACATCCTGGCGTTTTAAAGCAATTTTCTACATTTCACATACTATAAAACGTTTTATTTTCACACACCCAAAATGCCGACGAGAACGGAAATATGGGTATTCAGACACTGTCTGCGTCTTTACTTTGGATAGATAGGTAGAGCGAGAGATGGAATGAACACTTCCTGATTAGCCTCGTTAAAATGGCATATGTTGTGATGTGTCTGCTGTATGTGACTATTGCAAACCAAATGCTAGGCTAGATACAAGGTTAGGTCATACGTTAATGGAAGCTTATTGCTTTTCTTTTGTCATTTGCTGTGGCATATCAAGAACAATGTCGTGAAACTTTCAGATAGAACAGCAACAAGTATGTTTGCATCATACCTTTGGAATATTGATGATATACACACAGCTGGAATGCTGTTTCAGCCAATCAGCATCCAGGATCCAAAATACCCGGTTTATAATAGCCCTTATACACTTGGTTTTAAGTTTTGTCAATGATTCTGTGCTACTGTATCTTTTTTTTGTATTTATTATCATTTTCTTTTTTTTTATTGACTATCCAAAACATACAATATACTTGCAGTGAAGCCGCTCAACAACTACATCATACCAGTCATCCAACAGACTCCCATTCAGAGCGACACACAGAAGCATCCAGGGTCAATGCCCTGCTCAAGGGCACGTTGACAGATCTCCCACCTCGCCAAAAACTGTGAACCCGAACCCTCCAAGATCCCCCCCACAGTTCCCCAATAGCTGTCCCTCAACCATTCGAGACCCCTAACGCTAGCAGTAGATTCAGTCAGCAGTAAACCGACTGTGGTAACACTTTACATTAAGTTCCTCTCGTGTACTAAAGTATTACGTTGGGAATGTAGTAATCATACAATTACTGCACAAGCATATTTTTTATGTTCAAGTATGTTTATTGAATGTCATGTTCAGTTCAGACCAATGGGTGGCACTCACTAGCTAATGCTTAGGTGTTGTACATTACAGAGTAATATATAGAATGACATAGCAATACATAGTATGACATAGCAATGCATAAAATGACATAGCAATATACAGTATGGACAGGGGCGCTGCAGCATGGCTCTTAGTTGGCGGCCAGGGTCTGGTCCACCCAGGAACGGAGCTCGGTGACGCGGGCGTACACAGCGGGGGTAGTGGTGGAGCAACGGCTGCTGCCCCAGGACACAATACCGACCAGGGTCCAGACGTTGTCCTTCTCACAGACCAGGGGGCCACCGGAGTCACCCATGCAGGAGGTAGCACCAGCACCACCGGCACAGATCATGACGTCGGAGATGCTGCTCCCCCAGTGCTCCTTGCACTGCTCGTTGGACAGAAGGGGCAGAGCAGCCTGCTGCAGCAGGTTGGGGGTGTTGATAGCATTGTAGCGCAGCAGACCCCAGCCGGAGGTCACGCAGGTCATGCCAGGTGCGAAGACGTCGGCGGTCTCAGCCAGGCACACGGGGGACACATTGGTGTTCAGGACAGCAGGGGTGGACAGCTTGATCAGGGAGATATCGTTGTTGATGGTACTGGGGTTCCACTTGGGGTGGGTGAACACCTGTGGGTGAAGAGAGGGGGTGCGGTGGGTTGAGGGAGAGAAGGGACGGTTAGAACTGAAACCTTTATGAAATAGAGAGTTCGGGTAGGACTACAGGACGACGTTGCTCCGAGACACTGATCGGATCAGCTGAGCTGGCGGGGGATAGGCTGATCCTAGATCAGCGCCTGAGGGGAACTTCTACCCAGAGCTATAGAGGAGGATGTGTGACTGTGCTGTACCTTAGCGGGCTTCAGGATCTGGATGTCCTCAGCGTTGTTGCCGCTGCCCCTCTTGTGCTCTCCAACGATCACGCGGTGGTAGGTAGCGACGTTGCAGTGAGCGGCGGTGACCACCCAGTTCTCATTGATCAGGGATCCCCCACAGAAGTGGAAGCCGCTGGTCTGCTGCAGAGATACCTGCCAGGGCCAGGAGTGGGGCACAGCCTCCTCACCATTAACGATGCGGGCATAGCCAGACACCTCGGGCTTGATGGCAGGGATGCCGCAGCCTGGTTACATGAGAACATTTAGTAAACACTTAGCGCGTCATGTTTTATAACAACAGTAAATGCTCTGTTTAATGCAACATACTCAACTATGGGCATCCAACGTATGGAAGTGTTTCCAAATAACATCACCAAGTGCTAGCAATGTAGCAGTAGCACATAATGAGAACAGTAGTGGTCCAAGACCAGAGCCTTGAGGAACTCCACAACTTACTTTTACACTCTTAGCATTAAAATAAGGGTTAAGGGTTAAATCAAGGAGGTAACACTGTAGGTAAAGAGAAGATGTGAATACTCACCGTAGGCGGCGCTGACGAAGGCGAGACAGGACACGAACCATAGGAAAGCCATTGTGAGATTGTGACAGTCTAGTGGACCGGGGACCCTATTTATTCCCAAACCCCACCTGTCTATAACCAATGGGAGACCGAGGTGTGTCCACCTCACTCGAAAATTCAGGGTAACCATGGTAGAATATTAACCTCAAGGAGGGCGATGATGTATCCAGCTGCTTATCGACGCTGGGCGATCAGACTGTTCTCAGCCATGTAACAGGAGGGTTAGAGCAGTTATCGAAACATGACCTTCAGCGCTCTCAGAAACTGTGCTCCAAACAGCCTCTTACCATCACAGAGGGAGAGGCCCCCTTTCCACTCAACCCTATTACAATGACATTTTAGTCTTTTTTTTAGCAGACGTTCTTATCCAGAGTGACTTGCAGTTAGTTCATCTTAAGATAGCTAGGTGAGACAACCACATATCTCAGTCATAGTAAGTACATTTTCCTCAATAAAGCAGCAATCAGC
Organism: Salvelinus namaycush; assembly: GCF_016432855.1. Taxonomy (NCBI): domain Eukaryota; kingdom Metazoa; phylum Chordata; class Actinopteri; order Salmoniformes; family Salmonidae; genus Salvelinus; species Salvelinus namaycush. Next base: position 47,591,534 of record NC_052312.1, on the reverse strand, counting down.
AAAGTTAGAGCTAGTAAGAAAATGACAAGTGTGAGTGTTAGTGCAAGAAAGACAACCTCTCCTCCGTCTCATCTTATAGTACATCTCCCAGGGTTCATTGAGACATAGGAAGCAGTTTGAACACTTTGTAAGATAAACCATTACAGATAGTATGTGGAACATGTTGTGTCATTAGGAAAGAGTCATTGGAGTATTTAAATCAATGGTTGATTGTTTTCATTCCATATACTGTATCCAACGTCATTTTAAATGTATTTTCAAACCAGAGATGTACACGTATAGCTCTGAGTAGTGCTAGAGAAGGTTTTAGCTAACAGATTTAAGACTTTATATGCAACTGTTTTATACAGTGCTGAGTAAAATTCATATGGCATGATCGTGAATGAATTTGAGTCTCATGTAGAATCATTTGTTATTTTCTTGTTATTTTTCTCATTTTGTAGTGATGTAACCCTATTTCCTACATGTGTCCTTGGTTGGCCTGATAACACATGTCCATTCCCTCTCCACTGGAAAAAACACACCTGCAATTCAAAACCCCAGATAACAACTATCTAGGGTCCCTTTCACTGTGTGTTCCTCTTGTTTTAGTCTTTTGACTTATATCACTGAAGATTATTACATACTAAAATGACTTTGTCCTCGATCCTTATACCTCTATCAGGCTAACATAAGGTTATCTATTACTATCAGGCTAACATAATGTTACCTATTACTATCAGTCTAACATAATGTTACCTATTACTATCAGGCTAACATAATATTACCTATTACTATCAGACTAACATAATGTTAGCTATTACTGTCAGGCTAATATAATGTTAGCTATTACTATCATGCTAACATAATGTTACCTATTACTATCAGGCTAACATAATATTACCTATTACTGTCAGGCTAATATAATCATTTGTTGTGTCAGGTTAAGGTTTATTTTCAAATATCAGTTTTACCTAATGTTACCTATTGCTATCAGGCTAACATAATGTTGCCTATTTCTATCAGGCTAACATAATGTTACCTATTTCTATCAGGCTAACATAATGTTACCTATTACTATCAGGCTAACATAATGTTACGTATTGCTATCAGGCTAACATAATGTTACCTATTGCTATCAGGCTAACATAATGTTACCTATTACTATCAGGCTAATATAATGTTAGCTATTACTATCAGGCTAACATAATGTTAGCTATTACTATCAGGCTAACATAATGTTACCTATTACTATCAGGCTAATATAATGTTAGCTGTTACTATCAGGCTAACATAATGTTAGCTATTACTATCAGGCTAACATAATGTTAGCTATTACTATCAGGCTAACATAATGTTACCTATTACTATCAGGCTAACATAATGTTACCTATTACTATCAGGCTAATATAATGTTAGCTATTACTATCAGGCTAATATAATGTTAGCTATTACTATCAGGCTAACAATGTTAGCTATTACTATCAGGCTAACATAATGTTACCTATTACTGTCAGGCTAATATAATCATTTGTTGTGTCAGGTTAAGGTTTATTTTCAAATATCAGTTTTACCTAATGTTACCTATTGCTATCAGGCTAACATAATGTTGCCTATTTCTATCAGGCTAACATAATGTTACCTATTTCTATCAGGCTAACATAATGTTACCTATTACTATCAGGCTAACATAATGTTACGTATTGCTATCAGGCTAACATAATGTTACCTATTGCTATCAGGCTAACATAATGTTACCTATTACTATCAGGCTAATATAATGTTAGCTATTACTATCAGGCTAACATAATGTTAGCTATTACTATCAGGCTAACATAATGTTACCTATTACTATCAGGCTAATATAATGTTAGCTGTTACTATCAGGCTAACATAATGTTAGCTATTACTATCAGGCTAACATAATGTTAGCTATTACTATCAGGCTAACATAATGTTACCTATTACTATCAGGCTAACATAATGTTACCTATTACTATCAGGCTAATATAATGTTAGCTATTACTATCAGGCTAATATAATGTTAGCTATTACTATCAGGCTAACAATGTTAGCTATTACTATCAGGCTAACATAATGTTACCTATTACTATCAGGCTAACATAATGTTACCTATTGCTATCAGGCTAACATAATGTTGCCTATTTCTATCAGGCTAACATAATGTTACCTATTACTATCAGGCTAACATAATGTTACGTATTACTATCAGGCTAACATAATATTACCTATTACTATCAGGCTAATATAATGTTAGCTATTACTATCAGGCTAACATAATGTTAGCTATTACTATCAGGTTAACATAATGTTACCTATTACTATCAGGCTAACATAATGTTACCTATTGCTATCAGGCTAACATAATGTTGCCTATTTCTATCAGGCTAACATAATGTTACCTATTACTATCAGGCTAACATAATGTTACGTATTGCTATCAGGCTAACATAATGTTACCTATTGCTATCAGGCTAACATAATGTTACCTATTGCTATCAGGCTAACATAATGTTACCTATTGCTATCAGGCTAACATAATATTGCCTATTGCTATCAGGCTAACATAATGTTACCTATTACTATCAGGCTAACATAAGGTTATCTATTGCTATCAGGCTAACATAATGTTAGCTATTGCTATCAGGCTAACATAATGTTAGCTATTGCTATCAGGCTAACATAATGTGGCCTATCAGGCTAACATAATGCTATCTATTACTATTAGGCTAACATAATGTTACCTATTGCTATCAGGCTAGCATAAGGTTATCTATTACTATCAGGCTAACATAAGGTTATCTATTACTATCAGGCTAACATAAGGTTACTTATTACTATCAGGCTAACATAATGTTACCTATTGCTATCAGGCTAACATAATGTTACCTATTACTATCAGACTAACATAATGTTACCTATTGCTATCAGGCTAACATAATGTTACCTATTGCTATCAGGCTAACATAATGTTACATATTACTATTAATGTTTTGTTGTGCTATGCATCTCAGCAATTGAGGTGATGGTGTTTAAATATTACATACAGGATTACTCACCTGAATGTTGAACTTTTTGTGTGATTGTTTTTAGCAAAAATGGGTTTAACATTTTTATATTTTATGTAAAACAATGAAAACATACTAATAGTTTGGTGATTGTGTTAATTGTTTTTAGAGAATTAAACATCCCTCATTGTGTCAAACCAATTGAGAAAAGATGAAAGTCTAGATTATCACGGCCCATCCATACTACTAGATTAGTTTACAACATCAACATATTAGTTTTTCCTGTTTTAAAAATGAAAACAGTAGCAACTTCATGTAAAGTGCAACAATGTAAAGTCTGACCCAATGTAACGTAATGTAAAGTCTGTCCCAATGTAAAGTGTGATCCAATGTAACTTCATGTAAAGTCTGACCTAATGTAACGTAATGTAAAGTCTGTCCCAATGTAAAGTCTGACCCAATGTAACGTAATGTAAAGTCTGTCCCAATGTAAAGTCTGACCCAATGTAACGTAATGTAAAGTCTGTCCCAATGTAAAGTCTGACCCAATGTAACGTAATGTAAAGTCTGTCCCAATGTAAAGTGTGATCCAATGTAACTTCATGTAAAGTCTGATCCCAAGTAACGTAATGTAAAGTCTGTCCCAATGTAAAGTCTGTCCCAATGTAAAGTGTGACCCAATGGAACTTAATGTAAAGTGTGACCCAATGGAAGTTAGTGGCCAAGGTGGCCAAGGTGTTGTATCTCTGCTGTGCTCCCACCAGTCAGTCCTCAATAGACCTGTATAGCTGTGCTCAATAGTCAGTCCTCAATAGACCTGTGTAGTGGGGTTGATGGAGCTTGGCAAGACCACATGCTTTCAGAGCCACTCACCCCGACCACCTGGCTTTTACCCTGATTTAATGTGTGTTCACTATGATTAAAGCAGTCATTTTGTTCATTAAATATCATTTTGTTTTCTTTGTGTCCGTCGCGAGTTCCCTAACTATTTCCTGTCGAACGCCAGCAGAGGCCAAGCGAGGCAGTATCCACCAGCCTCGCCGTTAATTCTCTCAACATGACTAAGAATGAGTGTCCCATTGTAAACTATGACTTTGCCTGGAGGAGTTTCCTGCACCACTTCCTCTGTAGGGTTTTTTATTCACCTTCTTTAAGAATGTGTTTTTATTTCTGAAGTTAAAACACTCTTTTTTCTGAGGGATACCAGTCAAGATTCAGTAGGAGATTACGGTGAAGAAGTGGCATATTATGGTGAGGCAGAGTTGCTTTACAGTTAAAGGCTAATTGAAGCCTAGTAATATAATGGTAATAATATAATATAGTAATATAATGGTAATAATATATGCCATGTAGCAGACACTTTTTTCCAAAGTGACTTAGTTATGCGAGCAAACATTTTTCGAGCAGGAGGTTCTGGGAATTGAACCCACTATCCAGGAATTGCAAAGGGGTGGCAGGTACCCTAGTGGTTAGAGCGTTGGGCCAGTAACCGAAAGGTTGCTAGATCGAATCCCTGAGCTGACAATCTGTCATTCTGCCCCTGAGCAAGGCAGTTAACCCACTGTTCCTAGGCTGTCATTGTAAATAAAAATGTGTTCTTAATTGACTTGCCTAGTTAAAAAAAATGTTTTAATGAAAAAATAAATTGCAAGCTCCATACTCTACCAATTGAGCTACAGAGGACATACACATGAAATGTGTGGCCCGTCACGTGAACCGCAGTACGGGTCCACACTATGTGCTTCTTTCACTAGGGCTTGTGTTGTTAGTTACTGTCTCTGTCTCGCGCAATGCTCTCCTCCGACTCTCTCCTTATTGCATTAGATGATGTCTCAAAGATGCTACAGTTTAAAGAGTCCAGCGAGCCGTTCGCCTCATTCCTTCACTAAGTCTGTGTCTCTCTGCTCTCTCCACAGTCTCACTGCGCGGTATGGTAGTCCCCCGGGTCACAGTGGAATAGGAGCAACACCACAGAAGAAAAACACAAGGTATGACTCTCACATGGCTAACTTTCTTTCACCTTCTTTCAGTTCATGTCGACATGAATGACACTGTACTTTACTGTACAACCTCTTAAACTCATAATAATCTACTTGTGAAGATCTTGGCACAAGGGAGTTCTTACATTTGGTTTGGTAGTGCCTCTATCTTATTCTCTGATGCCAAACTAACATCGGCACTTGGCGATCCCAGGCGTCAGTGACGCATTAAACTCAAACCTATGTGGATTAGGGGCCATTTTACCGAATGCTGCATTGAACAGAATGACTTGCTGTGGTGGCTTCCAGCCAGTTCCAGGCTTCTATACTTCACCAGGCCAGTTGTTTGGCTCCCAGACCA